>NW_027198138.1:17500-49047 GCF_038502225.1 Cherax quadricarinatus
ATAAAATGATGTTTTATTGGTCCCCCAGGTCTTTATTGGGCAGTTGGTTAACGGAGTTTGAATCCTATCGACTACACGAAGGTCATTAAGTCAGCACGTAATGTTTTCACCACTAGATAAGAATACTTTAACCCTTAAAATGGGGATTGAACTCTCAGCACACACACACACACACACATACACACACACACACACACACACACACACACACACACACACACACACACACACACACACACACACACACACACACACAGGAGCTCGGACTCGACCCCCGCAACCTCAACTAGGTGAGTACACACACACACACACACACACAGGTGAGCAGGAAGGATAAACCAAGAAGCATAGGGGCCATAACTAGGGAAGGGACTGAAGGAAGGAACACTCCACGGGAAGGAACTAAAACACATCAGAGGATGCAATGGAAGTCACAGTGGGAGGTGGAAAGGGAAAGATCCGTGTTTGTCTATGGGCTAGACGAAGCTAAAGGGGAAACTTATGATGAAAGAAAGCAGGAGGAGAAAAAAGCGATTGAAGATATCATGAAGGTGATAGGCGAGGGGGATATGACCCAGGTGGCAAATTTTCAGAGAATTGGGTGGTTCACAAAGAAAAGGAATAGGCCTCTCAAAGTAATTTTCAAGGCAGAATCAACCCGAACCATGATCCTGCAGGAGAAAGCACGGCAGAGAGGCAAGCAGGAGTTCCGGAGTGTGTACCTCGATCGAGACAGAACACAGGACGAAAGGAAGACAAAGAAAGAGAGAGTTCAAAAACGAAAGGAGAAATGGGAGGAAATGAAAAAGGAGAGCAGAATAACCCAGGATCAAATGGAAGGACAAGCGCACCCCCCAGAAACACCTGCAGAAGGACTCCAGCCACGACACCCCCAAGGCAACTGAACAATCCAAACCAACCATCACACACCGATCCCTCTGTTTCCACCCCCCGCACCACAGTTACAGTATTAGAACAGAAGTTGAAGGTTTGGTACACAAATGCAGATGGATTAACGAATAAACATGAGGAATGGCAAGAAAGAATCAATGAGAAGTCCCCAGACATCATAGCAGTTACAGAAACAAAACTCATGGAGACAATAACAGATGCAATCTTCCCACCAGGATACCAGATCATGAGGAAAGATAGAAGGGGCAGGGGGGGAGGTGGGGTTGCTCTGCTCGTAAAAATCAGATGGAAATTCGAGAAAATGGAAGGAATAGATGAGACGGGAGAAAGAGACTACATAGCAGGTACACTTCAGTCTGGGGAACACAAAGTGGTCATTGCAGTGATGTATAATCCACCACAGAACTGCAGGAGGCCAAGAGAGGAATATGAAGAGAGCAACAGAGCAATGGTGGACACACTTGCTGAGGTGGCAAGAAGAGCTCACTCCAGCAGAGCAAAGTTGCTGGTTATGGGGGATTTCAACCACAGGGAGATTGACTGGGAAAACCTGGAGCCACATGGGGGTCCCGAAACATGGAGAGCCAGGATGTTGGACGTGGTGCTGGAAAACCTCATGCACCAACATGTTAAGGACACTACCAGAGTGAGAGGGGAGGATGAACCAGCAAGATTGGACCTTGTGTTCACCCTGGGCAGCTCAGATATTGAGGACATCAAGTATGAGAGTCCCCTAGGAGCTAGCGACCACGTGGTTCTGTGCTTTGAATACATAGTAGAGCTGCAAGTGGAGAGAATAACAGGAGTTGAATGGGAAAAGCCTGACTATAAAAGAGGGGACTACATAGGGTTGAAGAACTTCCTGCGGGAGGTCCAGTGGAACAGAGAACTGGCAGGAAAGCCAGTAAATGAAATGATGGAATATGTAACAACAAAATGCAAGGAGGCAGTGGAAAGGTTTATTCCCAAGGGCAACAGTAACAACGGGAAGACCAGAACGAGCCCCTGGTTTACCCGACGGTGTAAGGAGGCAAAAACAAAGTGCAATAGAGAATGGAAAAAGTACAGAAGGCAGAGAACACACGAAAATAGGGAGATCAGTCGCAGAGCCAGGAATGAGTACGCACAGGTAAGGAGGGAGGCCCAGCGACAGTATGAAAATGACATAGCATCGAGAATCAAGACTGACCCGAAACTGTTGTATAGCCACATCAGGAGGAAGACAACAGTCAAAGACCAGGTGATCAGATTAAGGACAGAAGGTGGAGAACTCACAAGAAATGATCAGGAGGTATGTGAGGAGCTGAACAGGAGATTTAAGGAAGTTTTTACAGTAGAGACAGGAAGGGCTGTGGGAAGACAGCACAGAAGGGAACATCAAGAGGGAATATACCAACAAGTGTTGGATGACATACGAACAACTGAGGAGGAGGTGAAGAAGCTCTTAAGTGACCTTGACACCTCAAAGGCGATGGGACCGGACAACATCTCCCCATGGGTCCTTAGAGAAGGAGCAGAGATGCTGTGCGTGCCTCTAACCACAATCTTCAACACATCCCTTGAAACTGGGCAACTACCTGAGAAATGGAAGACAGCTAATGTAGTCCCCATATTTAAGAAAGGAAACAGAAACGAGGCACTAAACTACAGACCTGTGTCTCTGACATGTATTGTGTGCAAAGTCATGGAGAAGATTATCAGGAGGAGAGTGGTCGAACACCTGGAAAGGAACAAGATTATAAATGAAAACCAGCATGGGTTCATGGAAGGCAAATCTTGTATCACAAACCTCCTGGAGTTTTATGACAAGGTAACAGAAGTAAGACACGAGAGAGAGGGGTGGGTAGATTGCGTTTTCCTAGACTGCAGGAAGGCCTTTGACACAGTTCCCCACAAGAGATTAGTGCAGAAGCTGGAGGATCAGGCGCACGTAAAAGGGAGGGCACTGCAATGGATAAGGGAATACCTGACAGGGAGGCAGCAACGAGTCATGGTACGTGAAGAGGTATCACAGTGGGCGCCTGTTACGAGCGGGGTCCCACAGGGGTCAGTTCTAGGACCAGTGCTATTTTTGATATATGTGAACGACATGATGGAAGGAATAGACTCTGAAGTGTCCCTGTTCGCAGATGACGTGAAGTTGATGAGAAGAATTAAATCGGACGAGGATGAGGCAGGACTGCAAAGAGACCTGGACAGGCTGGACATGTGGTCCAGCAACTGGCTTCTCGAATTCAATCCAGCCAAATGCAAAGTCATGAAGATTGGGGAGGGGCAAAGAAGACCGCAGACAGAGTATAGGCTAGGTGGACAAAGACTACAGACCTCACTCAGGGAGAAAGACCTTGGGGTGACCATAACACCGAGCACATCACCGGAGGCACACATCAACCAAATAACCGCTGCAGCATACGGGCGCCTGGCAAACCTGAGAATAGCGTTCCGATACCTTAATAAGGAATCGTTCAAGACACTGTACACTGTGTATGTTAGGCCCATACTGGAGTATGCAGCACCAGTCTGGAACCCACACCTGGTCAAGCACGTCAAGAAGTTAGAGAAAGTACAAAGGTTTGCAACAAGGCTAGTCCCAGAGCTCAAGGGAATGTCGTACGAGGAAAGGTTAAGGGAAATCGGACTGACGACACTGGAGGACAGAAGGGTCAGGGGAGACATGATAACGACATACAAGATACTGCGGGGAATAGACAAGGTGGACAGAGATAGGATGTTCCAGAGAGGGGACACAGGGACAAGGGGTCACAACTGGAAGCTGAAGACTCAGACGAGTCACAGGGACGTTAGGAAGTATTTCTTCAGTCATAGAGTTGTCAGCAAGTGGAATAGCCTAGCAAGTGAAGTAGTGGAGGCAGGAACCATACATAGTTTTAAGAAGAGGTATGACAAAGCTCACGAAGCAGAGAGAGAAAGGATCCAGTAGCGATCAGTGAAGAGGAGGGGCCAGGAGCTGAGTCTCGACCCCTGCAGCCACAATTAGGTGAGTACAATTAGGTGAGTACACACAAACACACAATACAATATTCAATACATATATCGAAACAGGGAGATTGCCTGAGGCATGGAAGACAGCAAATGTAGTCCCAATCTTTAAAAAAGGAGACAGACATGAAACATTAAACTACAGACCAGTGTCACTGACATGTATAGTATGCAAAATCATGGAGAAGATCATCAGGAGAAGAGTAATGGAACACATAGAAAGGAATGATCTCATCAACAGCAGCCAACATGGTTTCAGGGACGGGAAATCCTGTGTCACAAACCTACTGGAGTTCTATGACATGGTGACAGCAGTAAGACAAGAGAGAGAGAGGGGTGGGTGGATTGCATATTCTTGGAATGCAAGAAGGCGTTTGACACACCACACAAGAGATTGGTGCAAAAACTGGAGGACCAAGCAGGGATAACAGAGAAGGCACTACCCTGGATCAGGGAATACTTGTCAGGAAGACAGCAGCGAGTAATGGTACGTGGCGAGGTGTCAGAGTGGGCACCTGTGACCAGCGGGGTCCCACAAGGGTCAGTCCTAGGACCAGTGCTGTTTCTGGTATTTGTGAACGACATGACGGAAGGAATAGACTCCGAGGTGTCCCTGTTTCCAGATGACGTGAAGTTGATGAGAAGAATTCACTCGATCGAAGACCAGGCAGAACTACAAAGGGATCTAGACAATTTGCAGACCTGGTCCAGCAATTGGCTCCTGGAGTTCAATCCCACCAAGTGCAAAGTCATGAAGATTGGGGAAGGGCAAAGAAGACCGCAGACGGAGTACAGTCTAGGGGGCCAGAGACTACAAACCTCACTCAAGGAAAAAGATCTTCGGGTGAGTATAACACCAGGCACATCTCCTGAAGCGCACATCAACCAAATAACTGCTGCAGCATATGGGCGCCTAGCAAACCTCAGAACAGCATTCCGACATCTTAATAAGGAATCGTTCAGGACCCTGTACACCGTGTACGTTAGGCCCATATTGGAGTATGCGGCACCAGTTTGGAACCCACATCTAGCCAAGCACGTAAAGAAACTAGAGAAAGTCAAAGGTTTGCAACAAGACTAGTCCCAGAGCTAAGAGGTATGTCCTACAAGGAGAGATTAAGGGAAATCAACCTGACAGCACTGGAGGACAGGAGAGATAGGGAGGACATGAGAACGACATACAAAATACTGAGAGGAATTGACAAGGTGGACAAAGACAGAATGTTCCAGAGATTGGACACAGTAACAAGGGGACACAGTTAGATGTTGAAGACACAGATGAATCACAGGGATGTTAGGAAGTATTTCTTCAGCCACAGAGTAGTCAGTAAGTGGAATAGTTTGGGAAGCGATGTAGTAGAGGCAGGATCCATACATAGCTTTAAGCAGAGGTATGATATAGCTCACGGTTCAGGGAGAGTGACCTAGTAGCGATCAGTGAAGAGGTGGGGCTAGGAGCTCGGACTCGACCTCCGCAACCTCAACTAGGTGAGTACAACTAGGTGAGTACAACTAGGTGAGTGCACACACACACACACACACACACACACATACATATATATATATATATATATATATATATATATATATATATATATATATATATATATATATATATATATATATATATATATATATATATATATATATATATATATATATATATATATATATATATATATATATATATATATATATATATATATATATATATATATATATATATATATATATATATATATATATATATATATATATATATGTAAGAGAGAGAGAGAGAGAGAGAGAGAGAGAGAGAGAGAGAGAGAGAACAAATGGATTTGTCAGTTAAAAATAGGAGAGGAGAGTTATTAAATGAAGAGTAAGAGGTATTGGGAAGATGGAGGGAATATTTTGAGGAATTGTTAAATGTTGATGAAGATAGGGAAGCTCTGATTTCGTGTATAGGCCAAGGAGGAATAACATCTTGTAGGAGTGAGGAAGAGCCAGTTGTGAGTGTGGGGGAAGTTCGTGAGGCAGTAGGTAAAATGAAAGGGGGTAAGGCAGCCGGGATTGATGGGATAAAGATAGAAATGTTAAAAGCAGGTGGGGATATAGTTTTGGAGTGGTTGGTGCAATTATTTAATAAATGTATGGAAGAGGGTACGGTACCTAGGGATTGGCAGAGAGCATGCATAGTTCCTTTGTATAAAGGCAAAGGGGACAAAAGAGAGTGCAAAAATTATAGGGGGATAAGTCTGTTGAGTATACCTGGTAAAGTGTATGGTAGAGTTATTATTGAAAGAATTAAGAGTAAGACGGAGAATAGGATAGCAGATGAACAAGGAGGCTTTAGGAAAGGTAGGGGGTGTGTGGACCAGGTGTTTACAGTGAAACATATAAGTGAACAGTATTTAGATAAGGCTAAAGAGGTTTTTGTGGCATTTATGGATTTGGAAAAGGCGTATGACAGGGTGGATAGGGGGGCAATGTGGCAGATGTTGCAGGTGTATGGTGTAGGAGGTAGGTTACTGAAAGCAGTGAAGAGTTTTTACGAGGATAGTGAGGCTCAAGTTAGAGTATGTAGGAAAGAGGGAGATTATTTCCCAGTAAAAGTAGGCCTTAGACAAGGATGTGTGATGTCACCGTGGTTGTTTAATATATTTATAGATGGGGTTGTAAGAGAAGTAAATGCGAGGGTCTTGGCAAGAGGCGTGGAGTTAAAAGATAAAGAATCACACATAAAGTGGGAGTTGTCACAGTTGCTCTTTGCTGATGACACTGTGCTCTTGGGAGATTCTGAAGAGAAGTTGCAGAGATTGGTGGATGAATTTGGTAGGGTATGCAAAAGAAGAAAATTAAAAGTGAATACAGGAAAGAGTAAGGTTATGAGGATAACAAAAAGATTAGGTGATGAAAGATTGGATATCAGATTGGAGGGAGAGAGTATGGAGGAGGTGAATGTATTCAGATATTTGGGAGTGGACGTGTCAGCGGATGGGTCTATGAAAGATGAGGTGAATCATAGAATTGATGAGGGGAAAAGGGTGAGCGGTGCACTTAGGAGTCTGTGGAGACAAAGAACTTTGTCCTTGGAGGCAAAGAGGGGAATGTATGAGAGTATAGTTTTACCAACGCTCTTATATGGGTGTGAAGCATGGGTGATGAATGTTGCAGCGAGGAGAAGGCTGGAGGCAGTGGAGATGTCATGTCTGAGGGCAATGTGTGGTGTGAATATAATGCAGAGAATTCGTAGTTTGGAAGTTAGGAGGAGGTGCGGGATTACCAAAACTGTTGTCCAGAGGGCTGAGGAAGGGTTGTTGAGGTGGTTCGGACATGTAGAGAGAATGGAGCGAAACAGAATGACTTCAAGAGTGTATCAGTCTGTAGTGGAAGGAAGGCGGGGTAGGGGTCGGCCTAGGAAAGGTTGGAGGGAGGGGGTAAAGGAGGTTTTGTGTGCGAGGGGCTTGGACTTCCAGCAGGCATGCGTGAGCGTGTTTGATAGGAGTGAATGGAGACAAATGGTTTTTAATACTTGACGTGCTGTTGGAGTGTGAGCAAAGTAACATTTATGAAGGGATTCAGGGAAACCGGCAGGCCGGACTTGAGTCCTGGAGATGGGAAGTACAGTGCCTGCACTCTGAAGGAGGGGTGTTAATGTTGCAGTTTAAAAACTGTAGTGTAAAGCACCCTTCTGGCAAGACAGTGATGGAGTGAATGATGGTGAAAGTTTTTCTTTTTCGGGCCACCCTGCCTTGGTGGGAATCGGCCAGTGTGATAATAATAATAATAATAATAATAATAATAATATATATATATATATATATATATATATATATTTATATATATATATATATATATATATATATATATATATATATATATGTTTGTGTGTGTGTGTGTGTGTGTGTGTGTGTGTGTGTGTGTGTGTGTGTACTCACCTAATTGTACTCACCTAATTGTGGTTGCAGGGGTCGAGACTCAGCTCCTGGCCCCGCCTCTTCACTGATCGCTACTGGGTCCTCTCTCTCTCTGCTTCCTGAGCTTTGTCATACCTCTTCTTAAAACTATGTATGGTTCCTGCCTCCACTACTTCACTTGCTAGGCTATTCCACTTGCTGACAACTCTATGACTGAAGAAATACTTCCTAACGTCCCTGTGACTCGTCTGAGTCTTCAGCTTCCAGTTGTGACCCCTTGTCCCTGTGTCCCCTCTCTGGAACATCCTATCTCTGTCCACCTTGTCTATTCCCCGCAGTATCTTGTATGTCGTTATCATGTCTCCCCTGACCCTTCTGTCCTCCAGTGTCGTCAGTCCGATTTCCCTTAACCTTTCCTCGTACGACATTCCCTTGAGCTCTGGGACTAGCCTTGTTGCAAACCTTTGTACTTTCTCTAACTTCTTGACGTGCTTGACCAGGTGTGGGTTCCAGACTGGTGCTGCATACTCCAGTATGGGCCTAACATACACAGTGTACAGTGTCTTGAACGATTCCTTATTAAGGTATCGGAACGCTATTCTCAGGTTTGCCAGGCGCCCGTATGCTGCAGCGGTTATTTGGTTGATGTGTGCCTCCGGTGATGTGCTCGGTGTTATGGTCACCCCAAGGTCTTAGTGAGGTCTGTAGTCTTTGTCCACCTAGCCTATACTCTGTCTGCGGTCTTCTTTGCTTTAATTTAGCATAATCCAGCTAAATATATTTTACATAAGCTTACATCCATTTAATAACAAGCAAACTCAGTGAAATATATTTCTTTCGTTAGGTTCAGAATGTTTTTACGGAATAATTTCATACACAAATTTTCGCTTGCCTTATTCGGCAAGAAGAGCGTTGCTATTTAATCCAAAATCGCGAGTTTTACCTATTCGGTATTATATATATATATCCTGTTTATCTATATCTTGTATGCATATATTTTGTGTATATATCGATGTATATATCCTCCTCAGACATCCTACAGAAAAGGTTTGCGTTGAAATTTGGAAAAAAACTAATTTCCACAACATTTATATAATTCTGGTAAATAATGTGTAAATGTTTATAGAAACTGGACACTATATAAATTTGATATAATAATTTCGTGTTCAGCAGGAAAAAGTATTGTTATAAAACTAACTTATTTTCACAGTCAATGGAACTAACATTCAAAAAATACATTAATATTAATAATAATTTTTAAAGGGTTGGACGGGTAAGCCAATGGAAGGTTTCGTTCAAGTGACCAGAACCTCCAGTGACGGATCATATGACTAAGACCCCCGTCAGGAAACGCTTGTCCTGTTTCCTGACGAATCTTACCTAACCTAACCTGTATTGATAAGGCCACTGACTGGTGAACGTCAAGATAATGAGGATACGCAGATGTTACACTTGTATAATTCTTCAACATGTGTAATTATCATCATGATATGATTGTTATAAATAATTCCAACGGCAAGGGCACCACTCAAAATGATGCTCTGATATAAAAAAATATAAAAAACTAAGTGACAAAAATAATTATAAATAACAAATTGGGACAATCGGCTGGGAAGCACAAAAGACCTGGCCAGCTCCACCTCTGTACGACTTCTAGTACTACTACTACTACTGCTACTACTACTACTACTGCTGCTGCTACTACTACTACTACTACTACTGCTACTACTACTACTACTGCTACTACTACTACTACTACTACTACTACTACTACTACTACTACTACTACTACTACTACTACTACTACTACTAATAATAATAATAATAATAATAATAATAATAATAATAATAATAAAGTCAGTTATGTTGTTATTTCTGTTGTGTAATCATGCTTCTGTGTGTGCTTCTTAGACGCTGCCAAGGAAAAGGATCTATACACATTACAGACTGAGAGAAACTATACACATTACAGACTGCGGAGCTTCTATACACATTACAAACTGTAGAGCTTCTATACACATTACAGACAGTAGAGCTTGTATACACATTACAGACTGTAGAGTTTCTATACACATTACAGATTGCGGAGCTTCTATACACATTACAGACTACAGTTTTTATACACATTACAGACTGCAGAGTTTTGCAGGGCTTCAGGTAATTATTTAACACTCAGTAATTCCGTTTTCTCTTGTGAGTCTGTGTCGGTGTCTTCAGCGTTGATGGGAAACTGTAGTAAATATCAGGTTCACAAATGCGTTACTCCAGCCAAAACTTTCCTCAATTTTTTGTTCGAAGAAGCTAGTCGGAAGTAGCTTAATATGTGGCATTAAGCGGGTTGTTTTCCAGGAACCTGGGACTAGCAGGGTATGTGCTTACCTAGCTCTGTTCACCTGGTCCACAGACGTGTAATTAAAGTGCGCTCTGTTCCTGCAACAACAACAACAGCCGTGCAATATAATATTGTCAACTCAACGAGGATCGCAAATTATATTTCCCATCAAGGAAATTTACAAAGCTAGTGCAGTGTGGACGGGAGTTACACATATACGCTCGTAATTTCACGAATTATATGGAGTGACTGTTCAGGATTATGTTCATTGTGAGTGAAGAACATTGGTTTAGCTCAGTCACCCTCATGGGTTTGGAGCTTCACATATTTAATCCGATGCCTTAGCCGAATCACTACTTGAAATTCGTGACACTACATGACACTAAGTGACACTACATGACACTACGTGGAACACAACACCTGTGTACAGTTCAAGACATGTATTTAAAAAACGTTTCGCCACGAGTAGCTTTATCAGATCTATGAAGACACTCGTGGTAAAACGTTTCACATCATAACAAATGTCCAGAACTGTACACATGTGTGGGTACCACTTACCCTGCTGAGACAAATTATATTGAAGCTTTGTGTATCAATAGCATCCCTGCTGAGTCAGATTACATTAACACTCATAACAGTGTTCACACTATTACCAATCTGTTTCCACGTATGTTGTGACTAAATATATCGTGTACCTCAGTGTTTCCCTGTGCAAAGGTTGTACCAAAGTGTTACACAAGATCTCAAAATATAATTCATATACACAGTATTTAAATGTCAAATATGGCAAACTATATATACATACATATATATATATATATATATATATATATATATATATATATATATATATATATATATATATATATATATATATATATATATATATATATATATATATATATATATATATATATATATATATATATATATATATATATATATATATATATATATATATATATATATATATATATATATATATATATATATATATATATATATATATATATATATATATATATATATAACATTCTATTTAACTAATATATGAGTCCTGGAAATGGGAAGTACAATGCCTGCACTCTAAAGGAGGGGTTCGGGATATTAGCAGTTTGGAGGGATATGTTGTGTATCTTTATACGTATATACTTCTAAACTGTTGTGTTCTGAGCACCTCTGCAAAAACAGTGATTATGTGTGAGTGAGGCGAAAGTGTTGAATGATGATGAAAGTATTTTCTTTTTGGGGATTTTCTTTCTTTTTGGGTCACCCTGCCTCGGTTGGAGACGGCCGACTTGTAAAAAAAAAAAGTCTTATTGTTTATTAGTTATTTGTTAATTTTAAGGCTGCCTAAAACGATTCGCATAACGGGGACTTTTTATAAAGTAATTTATACATGTTAGTTATAACAGTGTCAATTGTATCATGCACTCCACTTTATAGAAATAAATTTGTTTACTGTTTTGTTTATTTATCTATGCTTCCAAGTGGGATGACGGAAGGTCGAACTTCGTAGGTCAGACACACACACACTTACCCACCTGCACATCAATACGCCACTTTGCAAGTCAACAATACGGTTGAGGAAATCGAGCAATACCAGGACCACTTAGCGATCCAGTTTACGGCATCAAGAGTCAGCTTACACCATCAGCATCACTCAGATGTGCAATTAGCAATATCAAAGTTGCCAATTAGAGAGGAGAGACGGGGAGGAGGACAGAGTTCAGAGAAGTGCAGAACTTAATGTCATGCCGAATAGGTAAAACTGGTCAATTAGCAAGAACTCGTTTAAAAATTAAGTCCTTTCTAAAATTTTCTATTATACGTTTGAAGATGCATTTTTTTCATTTATGTTAATGTAAAAATTAATAATTTTGTACCAAAAGAATGTTAGAAAACTTATTTTCCCTAACCTTATAACAAGACCTTATTATAACAAGCACATTTTAATTTAGCCTAATCCAACTAAATATATTTTAGATAAGTTTACAATAATTTAATAATAAGCAATGAAATACACGTTACAATTTTTGCGAAAATTGCATACACAAATTTTCGCTTGCCTTTTTTGCGTTAACCTATTCAGAATCAAGAGATTTTCCGTGCGAAATTATATACATACACAGATATTTTCGTATATATAAATACACATCTTGTGACACGAAAATGGAGTTATTCAGTCAATATACACAGCTAAAGGTGAAAGTATACTAAGTATACACCCCTCGGTGTATATTGCTACACTTTATGCATCTCTGTGCCTGAGAGATAACACCTCTCGATGACTCGCTGCATTGCTCCGCATATATACACTAAGATATATATATCTCATAGTGTATATTTATTAATTGTTTACCTCTATTATAAAAACAATAATTACAATTTATTACAAAAAAAAATACAGAACAATTACAACAGAAATAAATACTAAACGATTACAGTAAAAATAATTGCAGAATACAAACAAAAGAAATAATTGCAATAGAAATTATTACGAAGGAAATAATCGCAACAAAGATAATACAAAAATGAATAATTTCTCCCCATGATCAACATTAACCCTAAAAAAAAGGAATATTTGTTTCTTATGGTAAATATCCACTCACCAGAGTATATATTTTTGTGAATATATGAGTGAAATTTATTTTTGAATGGAATATAAATATGTAATCTCCCAGAGTACTCTCATACTAATCTTGTACTCTCCCAGAGTACTCCCACACCCATCTTGTACCCTCCCAGAGTACTCACACACCCATATTGTACTCTCCCAGAGTACTCTCATACTAATCTTGTACTCTCCCAGAGTACTCCCACACCCATCTTGTACCCTCCCAGAGTACTCACACACCCATATTGTACTCTCCCAGAGTACTCTCATACTAATCTTGTACTCTCCCAGAGTACTCCCACACCCATCTTGTACCCTCCCAGAGTACTCACACACCCATATTGTACTCTCCCAGAGTACTCACACACCCATATTGTACTCTCCCAGAGTACTCACACACCCATACTGTACTCTCCCAGAGTACTCACACACCCATACTGTACTCTCCCAGAGTACTCACACACCCATACTGCACTCTCCCAGAGTACTCACACACCCATACTGCACTCTCCCAGAGTACTCACACACCCATACTGTATTCTCCTTGAGTACTCTCACACCAATTCTGTACTCTCCCATAGTACTCCCACACTTACCCTGTACTCTCCCAGAGTACTCTCACACCCATCCTGTACTCTACTATAGTACTCCCACACCCATCCTGTACTCTACTATAGTACTCCCACACCCATCCTGTACTCTACTATAGTACTCCCACACCCATCCTGTACTCTACTATAGTACTCCCACACCCATCCTATACTTTACTACAGTACTCTCACACCCATCCTGTACTCACCCAGAGTTCTCCCATGCCCATTCTGGACTATCCCAGAGTACTCCCACACCCATCCTGTACTCTACTATAGTACTCCCACACCCATCCTGTACTCTACTATAGTACTCCCACACCCATCCTGTACTCTACTATAGTACTCCCACACCCATCCTGTACTCTACTATAGTACTCCCACACCCATTCTGTACTCTACTGTAGTACTCCCACACCCATTCTGTACTCTACTGTAGTACTCCCACACCCATCCTATACTTTACTAGAGTACTTCCATATCCATCCTGTACTCTACTACAGTACTCGCATACCCATCCTGTACTCTGCTAGAGTACTTCCATAAACATCCTTTACTAGAGTACTCCAACACCCATTCTGTACTCTACAAGGGTACTCCCACACCCATTCTGTACTCTACAAGAGTACTCCCACACCCTGTACTCTTCTACACGCATTTTGTACTATGCCAGACCACTCCCACACCCATCCTGTAACCACCAGAGTGCTCCAACACCCATCCTTCACTCTATCAGAGTACTAAAGCACCCACCCTGTACTCTCCAAGAGTACCGCAACATCCATTCTCTACTCTCCCACTGTATTCCATCATGTACTCTCCTAGAACACTCCTACACCCATTCTGTACTCTCCCATAGTACTCCAACACCCATCCTCTCCTTTTCCACACCCATCCTCTACTCTCCTGGAGTACTCAGACACCCATGCTGTACTTTCCCAGAGTAAGCTAATACCCATCGTGTACTCTCCCAGAGTACTTCAACACCCATCCTATACTACCATACCCACCCACCATGAACTCTCCCATAAAACTTCTACCCCATCCTGTACTCTACCAGAGCACTACAACACCCACCCTCTACTCTCCCGGAGTACTGAAACACCCATCCTGTACTCGCCCATAGTACTAAAACACTCACCCTGTGCTCTCCAAGAGTACCACAACACTAATCCTGTACTCACCCACAGTACTCTAACACTATCCTGTACTCTCCCAGAGTACTCCAACACCCATTTTGTACTCTCACAGAGTACTCTAACACCGATTCTGTACCCTCTCAGATCACTCCAACAAAAATCTTGTACTCACCCAAAACCAATACCCATCCTGTACTCTCCTAAACGCCTCCTGTACTTTCCCCCGAGTACTCCAACACCCATCCCACACTCTCCCAGAGAACTCCAACACCTGTCTTGTACTCTCCCAGAGAACTCCAACACCCATCCTGTATTCTGCCAAAGCACTTCAACACCCATTCTGTACTCTCAGAGAGTACCCCAACATCCACCACAATGAAAAGAAGGGGCGCCATGAGTACACTCATGGTTATATTTCACCTTTATACATCATTTGTAAGGCCTCACCTAGATTATGCAGCTCAGTTCTGGTCTCCATTATACAGAATGGATATAAATTCGTTAGAAAACATTCAGCGACGAATGACAAACTCAATTCATTGTATTAGAAATCTTCCGTATGAAGAGAGACTGAAGTCCCTTAAACTACATTCACTTGTTAGACGAAGAATGAGGGGAGACATGATCGAAGTCTATAAGTGGAAGATGGGCATTAATAAAGGGGTTATTAATAAGGTCTTGAGGATATCTCTCCAAGAGAGAACCCGCAGTAATGGATTCAAATTAGACAAGTTTAGTTTTAGAAAGGACATAGGAAAGTATTGGTTTGGAAATAGGGTAGTTGATGAGTGGAACAGTCTACCTAGTTGGGTTATTGAGGCTAAAACGTTGGGTAGTTCCAAATTTAGGTTGGATAAATACATGAGTGAGAGGTGTTGGATTTGAGTGAGACTTGTACACGAGTTAATAGAATTATCAAAGCTTATTCCTGGGGTAGAATTGAAAACTGAGTTGGGCAAATTTTCTGTTAATGGGATGGATTATGAAGGACCTGCCTAGTATGGGCCAACAGGCCTGCTGCAGTGCTCCTCCTTTCTTATGTTCTTATGTTAAAAAAATATATCTTTAAACATATAAGAGAAAATTTTAGAAAGAACTTAATTTTAAATGACTTCTTGCTAATTGACCAGTTTTGCCTATATATATATATATATATATATATATATATATATATATATATATATATATATATATATATATATATATATATATATATATATATATATATATATATATATATATATATATATATATATATATATATAATATTCAGTAAGATCACAGTAAACAGGTGATTTCAAAATAAGCAAAACAACCACTGTGAAAAAAATAGCGAAAGTCCAAGCGCTTTCGTGACTTCTCAAATTATCAAGTAACTATTAAAAATAAAAGGATAACTTGAAGACATATAAGGAGGAGACTACACCTCTCCCCCAAGCCCCCCCCCCCCAACAACACCTGACTTTTTATGATGATGCGGGTAACTGACGGTATTCTCATTATTGTTTTTGAGAGCTTCACGTATTAGTAGTCCAGAGTTCTTATATGAAGAAATCTCCAAAATTTATGAAATAGCTAATAATCTAACATACCCAAGAAACTTTATTGATTTATCCTGTAAAATAGCTTGAAGTACTTTTTCAAAAAGGGACAACCAATTTTATTCAACCAAAAATATGTTGGTTCTCCCTTACCATGAAAACTTGGTTGATATGCCTTTATTACTTAAGAATTTTATTATCAAAGTTGTATTAAAAATGCTGACGCAGTTAAAAACTTTTGATAAAAAATTACCCCCAAAATGCTGACGGATTGTCTATAAGATTCCTTGTCAAATATGTGATAACGTTTATTAAGGTCAAACTGGTAAAAGTCTTGAACTTAGGTTAAAACAACATAAATATAGAATTAGAAGTGGACATGATTCTAAAGTTCTGTTTATTTATGCGAGAGATTTTAATCATCCAATTGATTTTAAAAAGGCTGAGAACGTTATATCAAGCAAGTCAATGGTCGACAGGAATATAATAGAATCAAGTTTCATAAAAATACTTTTGAAAATAATATGAATATTATATTTCGTTTATATAAATTTGATTCATATATAATTTATAAAATTTGGGAACAATTTAAGGTACACTAGATAAATTTTATGGTAGAATATAATCTGTGTTTCACAGATCGCTGACTGCCTACCAATATCATCATAAAAAGTCAGTTGTTGTTGTGGGTGGTAGTGAGGTATAGTCTCGTCCTTATATGCCTTCCTGTTAACATTTCATTTTTATAGTTCCTTGATATTTTTGGTTGGTCGATGAGTTTGGTAGGGTATGTAAAAGAAGGAAATTAAAAGTGAATATAGGAAAGAGTAAGGTGATGAGGATAAAAAAATAAGATAACGGAAGATTTGATATCAGGTTGGAGGGAGAGAGTATGGAGGAGGTGAATGTATTCAAATATTTATGAGTGTCAGCAGATGGGTCTATGAAAGATGAGGTGAATCATACAACTGACGAAGGGAAAAGGTGAGTGGTGCACTGAGGAGTCTGAGGAGACAAAGATCTTTATCTATGAAAGCAAAGAGGGAAATGTATGAGAGTATAGTTATACCACCGCACTTGTATGGGTGTGAGGCATGGGTGGTGAATGTTGCAACAAGCAGAAGGCAGTGGAGATGTCATGTCTGAGGGCAATGTGTGGTGTGAATATAATGCAGAGAATCCGTAGTTTGGAGATTAGGAAGAGGTGCTGGATTACCAAAACTATTATCCAGAGAGCTGAGGAAGGGTTATTGAGATGGTTTATTACCTGGAGTTTACCTGGAGAGAGTTGGAGGGAGGGGGCAAAGGAGCGGGGGTCAACGCCCCCGCGGCCCGGTCTGTGACCAGGCCTCCTGGTGGATCAGAGCCTGATCAACCAGGCTGTTGCTGCTGGCTGCACGCAAACCAACGTACGAGCCACAGCCCGGCTGATCCGGAACTGACTTTAGGTGCTTGTCCAGTGCCAGCTTGAAGACTGCCAGGGGTCTGTTGGTAATCCCCCTTATGTGTGCTGGGAGGCAGTTGAACAGTCTCGGGCCCCTGACACTTATTGTATGGTCTCTTAACGTGCTAGTGACACCCCTGCTTTTCATTGGGGGGATGGTGCATCGTCTGCCAAGTCTTTTGCTTTCGTAGTGAGTGATTTTCGTGTGCAAGTTCGGTACTAGTCCCTCTAGGATTTTCCAGGTGTATATAATCATGTATCTCTCCCTCCTGCGTTCCAGGGAATACAGGTTTAGGAACCTCAAGCGCTCCCAATAATTGAGGTGTTTTATCTCCGTTATGCGCGCCGTGAAAGTTCTCTGTACATTTTCTAGGTTGGCAATTTCACCTGCCTTGAAAGGTGCTGTTAGTGTGCAGCAATAACACACACACACACACACACACACACACACACACACACACACACACACACACATCCTGTGTCACAAGCCTACTGGAGTTTTATGACTAGGTAACAGAAGTAAGACACGAGAGAGGGGTGGATAGACTGCATTTTCTTGGACTGCAAGAAGGCCTTCGACACAGTTCCTCACAGGAGGTTAATGCAAAAGCTAGAGGATCAGGCACACATAACAGGAAAGGCACTGCAGTAGATCAGAGAATATCTGACAGGGAAGCAACAACGAGTCATGGTACATGACAAGGTGCCAGAGTGGGCGCCTGTGACGAGCGGGGTACCACAGGGGTCAGTCCTAGGACCTGTGATGTTTTTGGTATACGTGAATGACATAACGGAAGGCATAGACTCAGCAGTGTCCTTGTTTGCAGATGATGTGAAGTTAATGAGGAGAATCAAATCGGTCGAGGATCAGGCAGGACTACAAAGAGACCTGGACAGGCTACAAGCCTGGTCCAGCAACTGGCTCCTTGAATTTAACCCCGCCAAATGCAAAGTCATGAAGATCGGGGAAGGGCAAAGAAGACTGCAGACAGAGTATAGTCTAGGTGGCCAAAGACTGCAAACCTCACTCAAGGAAAAAGATCTTGGGGTGAGTATAATACCGAGCACATCTCCTGAGGCGCACATCAGTCAGATAACTGCTGCAGCATACGGGCGTCTGGCAAACCTAAGGATAGCGTTCCGATACCTCAGTAAGGAATCGTTCAAGACTCTGTACACCATATACGTCAGGCCCATACTGGAGTATGCAGCACCAGTTTGGAATCCACACCTGGTCAAGCACGTCAAGAAATTAGAGAAAGTGCAAAGGTTTGCAACAAGACTAGTCCCAGAGCTAAGGGGATTGTCCTACGAAGAAAGGTTAAGGGAAATTGGCCTGACGACACTGGAGGACAGGAGGGTCAGGGGAGACATGATAACGACATATAAAATACTGCGCGGAATAGACAAGGTGGACAAAGACAGGATGTTCCAGAGATGGGACACAGAAACAAGGGGTCACAATTGGAAGTTGAAGACTCAGATGAGTCAAAGGGATGTTAGGAAGTATTTCTTCAGTCATAGAGTTGTCAAGAGGTGGAATAGCCTAGAAAGTGACGTAGTGGAGGAGGGAACCATACATAGTTTTAAGACGAGGTTTGATAAAGCTCATGGAGCAGGGAGAGAGAGGACCTAGTAGCAGTCAGTGAAGAGGCGGGCCCAGGATCTATGAATCGACCCCTGCAACCATAAATAGGTGAGTACAAATAGGCGAGTACTGTAAATAGCTTGTCAATAAAGCTAGGGATCCTTAACCTTGTCAAACCCTCAAAAAAAAAGAGACAGAGAGAGAAAGAGAGAGGCGAGAAAGAGAGAGAGAGAGAGAGAGAGAGAGGGAGAGAGAGAGAGAGAGAGAGAGAGAGAGAGAGAGAGAGAGAGAGAGAGAGAGAGAGAGAGAGAGAGAGAGAGAGAGAGAGAGAGAGAGAGAGAGAGAGAGAGAGAGAGAGAGAGAGAGAGAGAGAGAGAGAGAGAGGAGAGAGAGAGAGAGAGAGAGAGAGAGAGAGAGAGAGAGAGAGAGAGAGAGAGAGAGAGAGAGAGAGAGAGAGAGAAGAAAGAAGATGAAAACACTAGAAACGAGAAAGGAAAGGGAAGAGGAGGAGACTGAATAGGGAGATGACGAAAACATATGAATATAAGAAAGGAGGAACACTGCAGGAGACCAGTTGGCCCATGCTAAGCAGGTCTTTCTGAAACCCAAACCCACTAGCAAAAATATTCCCCCAACCCATTTTCAATGCTACCCAAGGGAGAGAATAAGAGAGACGAGAGGGAAGAAAGGTAAAAAGGATAGAGGATCCACGTAAGGAGAGAGAGAAGAGAACGGTGAAGAGAGAGAGATGAGGACCAGGTGAGGTTGCTGTGTTGTAATGGTAATTACAAGGGCTTTGTTAACCTTGAGACTGTAAGTTTTCAGTCCTCCAGTTTATATCCTGACTCAAGTTACCTTCCACTCAATATACTATGTAAGATGTCTTTTAACCGGCTCGTAGTAAATGTTAGTGTGCTTAATGTATTAGTATAAATGGCACGGAGAGAAGAGAGATAGAGAGAGAGAGAGAGAGAGAGAGAGAGAGAGAGAGAGAGAGAGAGAGAGAGAGAGAGAGAGAGAGAGAGAGAGAGAGAGAGAGAGAGAGAGACTCATATACTGCTTAAAAAATGGAAACAGATATTTGATAACAGTGGCAGAAGTGGATGAATGTCATGGACTACAGCTGTCTCTGCTGGAGTTTAACTGATACTGATATAACTACTCTTGTTACTTAGTCAGTTGGCCACTGACACACACACACACACACACACACACACACACACACACATACACACACACACACACACACACACACTTGCTGAGAGGAAATGGCAAGATTGATAGGGACAGAATGTTTCAGAGATGGGACACAGCAGCAACAAAGGGTCACAACTGTAAGATGAAAACTCAAATGAATCATAGGGATGTTGGGAAGCATCCGATAAAAGAACGAACGATAGAACCTACACTCTGATACAAGGGAGGAGGATAGACTCTACACTCCGATACGAGGACGGAGGATAGACTCTACACTCCGATACAAGGACGGAGGATAGAAACTACAATCCGATACAAGGACGGAGGATAGAACCTACACTCCGATACAAGGACGGAGGATAGAAACTACAAACCGATACAAGGACGGAGGATAGACCCTACACTCCGATACAAGGACGGAGGATAGACCCTACACTCCGATACAAGGACGGAGGATAGAAACATAATGACACGATTGCAAACAAACCATTCCACGCCCGGGGTATGGTTTTTTTACGCTAAGTAAGTTTAATTAGGCACAGGTATACATAAGTACAATTATCATACATAATGTAAACTTCGTAAGATAACCCAAAGAAGTGCATTATTTCCACTGGAGGTCCTCGACTTATTTCTAACTGACCTTTTGGCCTTCTATATAGTTTCCCATAATTTCCCTGCTTTTATGTCTTTGTATCGGATTGGTGAGGTTCCTGGTGGGCGATATGTTTCCTTAACTTGGAAAAATCCCTTTTAAAATCACCACAGAAATCATCACGTTCATTCACGTGGGTCAGCAACAACTTTCATTCAGAGAGACAAGCCTGGCAGACCTTGCATAATGTGTTGGCATTTGAACTTGATGTCCGCTAGAGGCAGTTCGCTCTTAAATTGCAAGATAAAGCGCTGCCCGTTTTCTAAACCCTTCATTTAATTTCCTCCTATTCATGATCTATATTAAGCTACATTAAGATAACTACGGAATTCTTTGAGGTTGGCATCTCGTCCTACAAGATTTATCTACATTCACCTTCATCCACAGTTTAGTAACAGAGTTGTTTACTCTCAAACTCTCACTGACAAGCTTCATTTAGAGCGATAAAGCTGTAAATGAGATAAAGTAATTAGTGTCTTGCTCCTGCATTCCCAAGCTGTGCTCTTGCCTGGGTATTTTGGAATAATAATAAGTGATATAACCCTGAGTGTATGATAACCCAACCTGTTATGCAGTTAATGCTGCCATCTTCACACTGATTGCTTGGAATTTTATGGAAATATTAATAAAAATATAAAATACTAATATCTTTATACCTTGTACATGTACTTGTACATGTACAAGGTATACAGTCCTAGCTGACATCAATGACATACTTCTGTATAAAAAGCCGCTTGTTATGTAGAACATTTCGGGCAAATTAGGTCAGTTTTGTCCCAGGATGCGACCTACACCTGTCGACAAACACTCAGGTACCCATTTTACTGATGGGGAACATAGACAACCGGTGTCAGGAAACACACCCAATGTTTTTACCCTCGCCAGGAATCAAACCCAGACACTCGCTGTGTGAATTGAGAGCTTTAGCCACCAAGCCACTTTGTTAATCTCGGTTTGTTTAGTTATGTTTAGGTTAACATATTAGGGAAGCTTACGTAAATAAGGAGGTAATAGCCATTTCCTGAACATAATTATTATTGAATCATTTTGTGTGTACTACGGGCCCTTGGGTCATGACCTCTGCCAGCAGAAGAGACTGACTCGTTCCATCATGACAATGCTCCTGTTAGGCTTTTCAGGCTTATAATTGATCGATTCCTTTATGGATCCGAGCACTAGACAGACAGAGCACAATTGTTGGCGGTGAAGCGTTGTTGTGGTAGGCTGAAATGTGTGTGAGTGTGTGTGTATACAAGCAAAGTGACGTAGCTTGATGACCCACTCATAACGCACACTTTATGAGCGCACTGATTAACTAGCACACAAGTACTGTGTATCACTGGTAGAATATTCCAATAAATATGTGAATAAGACAACATGAGGTTCATGGTGTGTAATGAGTAGGAGTATTATCATTAATACCATAAACAGGATACATAATCACACGTGTACACTGACATGCACATGCACTAACTTACGCACACTAAACACTAGTTCGCTCACATACATGCACACTGATATACAAAAGTACTACCGATGAAATATACACATTATACAAAACTCACAATAACACACAAAAATTACACACACAGACACACAAAGACAGACATACAGAGAGGCAGACAGACAGACAGACAAACAGACAGACAGACAGACAGACAGACAGACAGACAGACACACACACACACACACACACACACACACACACACACATACATAGCTTTAAGCAGAGGTATGATAAAGCTCACGGCTCAGGGAGAGTGACCTAGTAGCGATCAGTGAAGAGGCGGGGCCAGGAGCTCGGACTCGACCCCCGCAACCTCAACTAGGTAGTACAACTAGGTGAGTACACACACACACACACACACACACACACACACCACGAACTCCAAACAACAGGCCAAGTGTCTATCGACAAGTGCCTTTGACAACTGTTAGGTAACAATCACACTCTTGCCGCGGATGTCAACCGACGTCAACCATCACAGGTTGAAGACATCCCTGAGTGTTTATAATGAATGATGAACTGCGAGATATGCGAGTAATAGTGTTCTCAGAGCATGTAAATGAAAATTTACATGGAAGATTACCGGGTTATGGCAGAGAACACTAAATGAAACGACAGGAGAAAATATATCTAGTGGACTGATGGATGGACCGAGAAAATCTAAAAAAAAAAAAATCAGATAATGAAGGAACGATATACAGAAAGAATAAAAAAAAATAAAAATGTGTGATTTTGAAAAATGAAATAGAAACAATGAATATTTCATTTAAAAATATTCAGAAAACACTAAAAGAAACGAGGTAACGTGGATGAATATTGGGTGAAAAATAAAAATGAAACAGAGGAGACAGAAGCCTTGGAAGAGTTCAAAATAAATCTAAAATAACATCATAGAATCAAAAGATACAACTCACATTTTCTCGGAAAATGTTAACAAAACTTTGAGAACGAGATGACAGACGTTGGTGAATGTTAACTTATATTAAAATACAGTAATAACAAGATTCCTGAAGGACACAGATGGAACAGTATGAGGTAATGGCTAATAAAACTAGACACATTCCAGCAGCTGCGCGAGTCAAAAAAAAGGTATCCCCCTAATTCCATCAGCCCAGCCTCCTCTACCTAAATGGAAGCAAGAGGTATATTGGAGGATGGTCAAAATACAAAAATGTGTATGATTCTGCGTATGAATTCTGTTCATATTTACACTATCATATGTATAGAGTACACATATTTATGTGTCCAAGTAAACACCCACACACACACACACACACGCAGCATACGGGCGCCTGGCAAACCTACGGATAGCGTTCCGATACCTCAGTAAGGATTCGTTTAAGACTCTGTGCACCATCTACGTCAGGCCCATACTGGAGTATGCAGCACCAGTTTGGAATCCACACCTAGTCAAGCACGTCAAGAAATTAGAGAAAGTGCAAAGGTTTGCAACAAGACTAGTCCCAGAGCTACGGGGATTGTCCTATGAAGAAAGGTTGAGGGAAATCGGCCTGACGACACTGGAGGCCAGGAGGGTCAGGGGAGACATGATAACAACATATAAAATACTGCGCGGAATAGACGAGGTGGACAAAGACGGGATGTTCCAGAGATGGGACACAGACACAAGAGGTCACAATTGGAAGTTGAAGACTCAGATGAATCAAAGGGATGTTAGGAAGTATTTCTTCAGTCATAGAGTAGTCAGGCCATGGAATAGCCTAGAAAGTGATGTGGTGGAGGCAGGAACCATACATAGTTTTAAGGCGAGGTATGATAGAGCTCATGGGGCAGGGAGAGAGAGGACCTAGTAGCAATCAGCGAAGAGGCGGGGCCAGGAGCTGTGACTCGACCCCTGCAACCACAAATAGGTGAGTACAAATAGGTGAGTACACACACACACACACACACACACACACACACACACACACACACACACACACACACACACACACACACACACACACACACACACACACACACACACAAAACTCACCAGAATAATAACAGATTCAATCTTTCCATCCGGATATCAAATCTTCAGGAAAGACAGAGGGAGGAGAGGGGGAGGAGGATGGCATGGCATGGGCGAAAGGGACTACTTAGTAGGAACAATCCAGTCTGAGGGACATAAGGTGATAATTGCAGTAATGTACAACCCACCACAGAACTGCAGGAGGCCAAGAGAAGAATACGATGAGAGCAACAGAGCAATGATCAACACACTAGCCGAGGTGGCCAGGAGAGCACACATGGGGGGAGCAAAGTTACTAGTTATGGGTGATTTCAATCACAAGGAGATTGACTGGGAAAACCTGGAGCCCCATGGGGGTCCCGAAACATGGAGAGCCAAGATGATGGATGTGGTACTGGAGAACCTCATGCATCAACATGTTAGAGACACTACCAGAGAGAGAGGAGAGGATGAACCAGCAAGGTTGGACCTTGTATTCACCATGAGTAGTTCGGACATCGAGGGTATCATGTATGAAAGGCCCCTGGGAGCTAGTGATCATGTGGTTCTGTGCTTCGACTACATAGTTGAGCTCCAAGTGGAGAGAGTAGCAGGAATAGGCTGGGAAAAACCAAACTACAAAAGGGGGAACTACTCAGGCATGAGGAACTTCCTTCAAGACATTCAGTGGGAGAGGGAACTGACAGGAAAACCAGTACAAGAAATGATGGACTATGTAGCAACAAAATGCAAGGAGGCAGAGGAGAGGTTTGTTCCCAAGGGAAACAGAAATAATGGGAAGAACAGAACGAGTCCTTGGTTCACCCAAAGGTGTAGGGAGGCAAAAACTAGGTGTACTAGAGAATGGAAAAGGTACAGAAGACAGAGAACTCAGGAAAATAAAGAAATCAGCCGAAGAGCCAGAAACGAATATGCACAGATAAGAAGGGAGGCTCAGAGACAATATGAAAATGACATAGCATCAAAAGTAAAGACTGACCCGAAGCTGTTGTACAGCCACATCAGGAGGAAAACAACAGTCAAGGACCAGGTAATCAGACTGAGGAAGGGTGATGGGGAATTCACAAGAAACGACCGAGAGGTATGTCAGGAGCTCAACACAAGATTTAAAGAGGTATTTACAGTGGAAACCAGTAGGACTCCAAGAAATCAGAACAGGGGGGCACACCAGCAAGTGCTGGATGAGGTACATATAACCAAGGAGGAGGTGAAGAAGCTGCTATGCGAACTTGACACCTCAAAGGCGGTGGGACCAGACAACATCTCTCCATGGGTCCTTAAAGAGGGAGCAGAGATATTGTGTGAGCCATTAACAAAGATCTTCAACACATCATTTGAAACTGGGCAACTCCCTGAGGTATGGAAAATGGCAAATGTAGTCCCAATTTTTAAAAAGGGAGACAGACATGAGGCACTAAACTACAGACCTGTATCACTAACGTGTATAGTATGCAAGGTCATGGAGAAGATCATCAGGAGGAGAGTGGTGGGGCACCTGGAAAGAAACAAGTGTATAATTGACAACCAGCACGGTTTCAGGGAAGGAAAATCCTGTGTCACAAACCTACTAGAGTTTTATGACAAGGTGACAGAAGTAAGACAAGAGAGAGAGGGGTGGATCGACTGCGTATTTTTGGACTGCAAGAAGGCCTTCGACACAGTTCCTCACAAGAGGTTACTGCAAAAGCTAGAGGACCAGGCACACATAACAGGAAAGGCACTGCAATGGATCAGAGAATATCTGACAGGGAGGCAACAACGAGTCATGGTACGCGACGAGGTGTCAGAGTGGGCGCCTGTGACAAGCGGGGTTCCACAGGGGTCAGTCCTAGGACCTGTGCTGTTCTTGGTATATGTGAACGACATAACGGAAGGGATAGACTCAGAAGTGTCCTTGTTTGCAGATGATGTGAAGTTAATGAGAAGAATCAAATCGGACGAGGATCAGGCAGGACTACAAAGAGACCTGGACAGGCTACAAGCCTGGTCCAGCAACTGGCTCCTTGAATTTAACCCTGCCAAATGCAAAGTCATGAAGATTGGGGAAGGGCAAAGAAGACCGCAGACACAATATAGTTTAGATGGCCAAAGACTGCAAACCTCACTCAAGGAAAAAGATCTGGGGGTGAGTATAACACCGAGCATATCTCCTGAGGCGCACATCAATCAGATAACTGCTGCAGCATACGGGCGCCTGGCAAACCTACGGATAGCGTTCCGATACCTCAGTAAGGATTCGTTTAAGACTCTGTACACCATCTACGTCAGGCCCATACTGGAGTATGCAGCACCAGTTTGGAATCCACACCTAGTCAAGCACGTCAAGAAATTAGAGAAAGTGCAAAGGTTTGCAACAAGACTAGTCCCAGAGCTACGGGGATTGTCCTATGAAGAAAGGTTGAGGGAAATCGGCCTGACGACACTGGAGGCCAGGAGGGTCAGGGGAGACATGATAACGACATATAAAATACTGCGCGGAATAGACGAGGTGGACAAAGACGGGATGTTCCAGAGATGGGACACAGACACAAGAGGTCACAATTGGAAGTTGAAGACTCAGATGAATCAAAGGGATGTTAGGAAGTATTTCTTCAGTCATAGAGTAGTCAGGCCATGGAATAGCCTAGAAAGTGATGTGGTGGAGGCAGGAACCATACATAGTTTTAAGGCGAGGTATGATAGAGCTCATGGGGCAGGGAGAGAGAGGACCTAGTAGCAATCAGCGAAGAGGCGGGGCCAGGAGCTGTGACTCGACCCCTGCAACCACAAATAGGTGAGTACAAATAGGTGAGTACACACACACACACACACACTCACACATACACACACACACTCACACACACTCACACACACACTCACACACACACTCACACACACACACAAACACACACACACACACACACACACACACACACACACACACACACACACACACACACACACACACACACACACACACACACACACACACACACACACACACACACACACACACACACACACACACACACACACACACACACACACACACACACACACACACACACACACACACACACACACACACATACACACACATACACACACACACACACACACACACACACACAGATGACAAAGCTCAGGAAGCAGAGAGAGAGAGGATCCAGTAGCGATCAGTGAAGAGGCGGGGCCAGGAGCTGAGTCTCGACCCCTGCAACCACAATTAGGTGAGTACAATTAGGTGAGTACACATACACACACATACACACAAAACTCATGGAGACAATAACAGATGCAATCTTCCCACCAGGATACAGATCATGAGGAAAGATAGAAGGGGCAGAGGGGGCGGAAGGGTTGCTCTGCTCGTAAAAAACAGATGGAAATTCGAGAAAATGGAAGGCATAGACGAGACGGGAGAAAGAGACTACATAGTAGGTACACTTCAGTCTGGGGAACACAAGGTGGTCATTGCAGTGATGTATAATCCACCACAGAACTGCAGGAGGCCAAGAGAGGAATATGAAGAGAGCAACAGAGCAATGGTGGACACACTTGCTGAGGTGGCAAGAAGAGCTCACTCCAGCAGAGCAAAGTTGCTGGTTATGGGGGATTTCAACCACAGGGAGATTGACTGGGAAAACCTGGAGCCACATGGGGGTCCCGAAACATGGAGAGCCAAGATGTTGGACGTGGTGCTGGAAAACCTCATGCACCAACATGTTAAGGACACTACCAGAGTGAGAGGGGAGGATGAACCAGCAAGATTGGACCTTGTGTTCACCCTGGGCAGCTCAGACATTGAGGACATCAGTATGAGAGTCCCCTAGGAGCTTGCGACCACGTGGTTCTGTGCTTTGAATACATAGTAGAGCTGCAAGTGGAGAGAATAACAGGAGTTGAATGGGAAAAGCCTGACTATAAAAGAGGGGACTACATAGGGTTGAGGAACTTCCTGCAGGAGGTCCAGTGGGACAGAGAACTGGCAGGAAAGCCAGTAAATGAAATGATGGAATATGTAACAACAAAATGCAAGGAGGCAGTGGAAAGGTTTATTCCCAAGGGCAACAGTAACAACGGGAAGACCAGAACGAGCCCCTGGTTTACCCGACGGTGTAAGGAGGCAAAAACAAAGTGCAATAGAGAATGGAAAAAGTACAGAAGGCAGAGAACACACGAAAATAGGGAGATCAGTCGCAGAGCCAGGAACGAGTATGCACAGGTAAGGAGGGAGGCCCAGCGACAGTATGAAAATGACATAGCATCGAAAATCAAGACTGACCCGAAACTGTTGTATAGCCACATCAGGAGGAAGACAACAGTCAAAGACCAGGTGATCAGATTGAGGACAGAAGGTGGAGAACTCACAAGAAATGATCAGGAGGTATGTGAGGAGCTAAACAGGAGATTTAAGGAAGTTTTTACAGTAGAGACAGGAAGGGCTGTGGGAAGACAGCACAGAAGGGAACATCAAGAGGGAATATACCAACAAGTGTTGGATGACATACGAACAACCGAGGAGGAGGTGCAGAAGCTGCTAAGTGACCTTGATACCTCAAAGGCGATGGGACCGGACAACATCTCCCCATGGGTCCTTAGAGAAGGAGCAGAGATGCTGTGCGTGCCCCTAACCACAATCTTCAACACATCCCTTGAAACTGGGCAACTACCTGAGAAATGGAAGACAGCAAATGTAGTCCCCATATTTAAGAAAGGAAACAGAAATGAGGCACTAAACTACAGACCTGTGTCTCTGACATGTATTGTGTGCAAAGTCATGGAGAAGATTATCAGGAGGAGAGTGGTGGAACACCTGGAACGGAACAAGATTATAAATGAAAACCAGCATGGGTTCATGGAAGGCAAATCCTGTGTCACAAACCTTCTGGAGTTTTATGACAAGGTAACAGAAGTAAGACACGAGAGAGAGGGGTGGGTTGATTGCGTTTTCCTAGACTGCAGGAAGGCCTTTGACACAGTTCCCCACAAGAGATTAGTGCAGAAGCTGGAGGATCAGGCGCATATAACAGGGAGGGCACTGCAATGGATCAGGGAATACCTGACAGGGAGGCAGCAACGAGTCATGGTACGTGAAGAGGTATCACAGTGGGCGCCTGTGACGAGCGGGGTCCCACAGGGGTCAGTTCTAGGACCAGTGCTATTTTTGATATATGCGAACGACATGATGGAAGGAATAGACTCTGAAGTGTCCCTATTCGCAGATGATGTGAAGTTGATGAGAAGAATTAAATCGGATGAGGATGAGGCAGGACTGCAAAGAGACCTGGACAGGCTGGACATGTGGTCCAGAAACTGGCTTCTCGAATTCAATCCTGCCAAATGCAAAGTCATGAAGATTGGGGAGGGGCAAAGAAGACCGCAGACAGAGTATAGGCTAGGTGGACAAAGACTACAGACCTCACTCAGGGAGAAAGACCTTGGGGTGACCATAACACCGAGCACGTCACCGGAGGCACACATCAACCAAATAACTGCTGCAGCATACGGGCGCCTGGCAAACCTGAGAATAGCGTTCCGATACCTTAATAAGGAATCGTTCAAGACACTGTACACTGTGTATGTTAGGCCCATACTGGAGTATGCAGCACCAGTCTGGAACCCACACCTGGTCAAGCACGTCAAGAAGTTAGAGAAAGTACAAAGGTTTGCAACAAGGCTAGTCCCAGAGCTCAGGGGAATGTCGTACGAGGAAAGGTTGAGGGAAATCGGACTGACGACACTGGAGGACAGAAGGGTCAGGGGAGACATGATAACGACATACAAGATACTGCGGGGAATAGACAAGGTGGACAGAGATAGGATGTTCCAGAGAGGGGACACAGAAACAAGGGGTCACAACTGGAAGCTGAAGACTCAGACGAGTCACAGGGACGTTAGGAAGTATTTCTTCAGTCATAGAGTCGTCAGGAAGTGGAATAGCCTAGCAAGTGAAGTAGTGGAGGCAGGAACCATACATAGTTTTAAGAAGAGGTATGACAAAGCTCAGGAAGCAGAGAGAGAGAGGACCTAGTAGCGATCAGTGAAGAGGCGGGGCCAGGAGCTGAGTCTCGACCCCTGCAACCACAATTAGGTGAGTACAATTAGGTGAGTACACACACACACACACACACACACACACACACACACACACACAGACACACACACACACACACACACACACACACAGATGACACACACACACACACACACCCACATCTGATGAGGACCAGGCAGGACTTCAAAGAGACCTGGACAGACTGGACACCTGGTCCAGCAAATGGCTTCTCGAATTTAATCCTGCCAAATGCAAAGTCATGAAGATAGGGGAAGGGCACAGAAGACCACAGACAGAGTATAGGCTAGGTGGCCAAAGACTGCAAACCTCACTCAAGGAGAAAGATCTTGGGGTGAGTATAACACCGAGCATGTCTCCGGAAGCACACATCAATCAGATAACTGCTGCAGCATATGGGCGCCTGGCAAACCTGAGAACAGCATTCCGATACCTTAGTAAGGAATCATTCAAGACACTGTACACCGTGTATGTCAGGCCCATACTGGAGTATGCAGCACCTGTTTGGAACCCGCACTTGATAAAGCACGTCAAGAAACTAGAGAAAGTACAAAGGTTTGCAACAAGGTTAGTTCCAGAGCTAAGGGGAATGTCCTATGAAGAAAGATTAAGGGAAATCGGCCTGACGACACTGGAGGACAGGAGGGTCAGGGGAGACATGATAACGACATATAAAATACTGCGTGGAATAGACAAGGTGGACAAGACAGGATGTTCCAGGGAGGGGACACAGAAACAAGAGGCCACAATTGGAAGTTGAAGACACAAATGAGTCAGAGAGATAGTAGGAAGTATTTCTTCAGTCATAGAGTTGTAAGGCAGTGGAATAGCCTAGAAAATGACGTAGTGGAGGCAGGAACCATACACAGTTTTAAGACGAGGTTTGATAAAGCTCATGGAGCGGGGAGAGAGAGGGCCTAGTAGCAACCGGTGAAGAGGCGGGGCCAGGAGCTAGGACTCGACCCCTGCAACCACAAATAGGTGAGTACAAATAGGTGAGTACAACATAAAATACTGCTTGGAATAGACAAGGTGGACAGAGACAGGATGTTCCAGGGAGCGGACACAGAAACATGAGGCCACAATTGGAAGTTGA
>NW_027198139.1:0-15000 GCF_038502225.1 Cherax quadricarinatus
TATATTCTTCCATTTTGTGTGTCTTAAATTGAAGTCACCAAGCAGCAAGATGTTTGGGGATGGGGCTGGAAAGTTGTCACTCCACACGCCTCGCATCCTCCCTCCCTCCACCACACGCCTCCCATCCTCCCTCCCTCCACCACACGCCTCCCATCCTCCCTCCCTCCACCACATGCCTCCCATCCTCCCTCCCTCCACCACACGCCTCCCATCCTCCCTCCTTCCACCACATGCCTCCCATCCTCCCTCCACTATACACCTCCCTCCACTACACGCCTCCCATCCTCCCTCCCTCCACCACATGCCTCCCATCCTCCCTCCCTCCACCACACGCCTCCCATCCTCCCTCACTCCACCACACGCCTCCCATCCTCCCTCCCTCCACCACACGCCTCCCATCCTCCCTCCACCACACGCCTCCCATCCTCCCTCCACCACACGCCTCCCATCCTCCCTCCCTCCACCACACGCCTCCCATCCTCCCTCACTCCACCACACGCCTCCCATCCTCCCTCACTCCACCACACGCCTCCCATCCTCCCTCACTCCACCACACGCCTCCCATCCTCCCTCACTCCACCACACGCCTCCCATCCTCCCTCCCTCCACCACATGCCTCCCATCCTCCCTCCCTCCACCACACACGTCCCATCCTCCCTCCACCACATGCCTCCCATCCTCCCTCCCTCCACCACACACGTCCCATCCTCCCTCCACTACATGCCTCCCATCCTCCCTCCACCACACGCCTCCCATCCTCCCTCCACTACACGCCTCCCATCCTCCCTCCCTCCACCACACGCCTCCCATCCTCCCTCCACCACATGCCTCCCATCCTCCCTCACTCCACCACACGCCTCCCATCCTCCCTCCCTCCACCACATGCCTCCTCCCTCCACCACATGCTTCCCATCCTCCCTCAATCTACTACACGCCTCCCATCCTCCCTCCACCACATGCCTCCCATCCTCCCTCACTCCAGTACATGCCTCCCATCCTCCCTCCCTCCCTCCACCACACTCTTCCCATCCTCCCTCCCTCCACCACACGCCTCCCATCCTCCCTCCCTCCACCACACGCCTCCAATCCTCCCTCCCTCCACCACACGCCACCCATCCTCCCTCCACCACACGCCTCCCATCCTCCCTCCCTCCACTACACGCCTCCCATCCTCCCTCCCTCCACCACACGCCTCCCATCCTCCCTCCCTCCACCACATGCCTCCCATCCTCCCTCCCTCCACCACACGCCTCCAATCCTCCCTCCCTCCACCACACGCCACCCATCCTCCCTCCACCACACGCCTCCCATCCTCCCTCCACCACACGCCTCCAATCCTCCCTCCCTCCACCACACGCCACCCACCCTCCACCACACGCCTCCCATCCTCCCTCCACGCCTCCCATCCTACCTCCCTCCACTACACGCCTCCCATCCTCCCTCCCTCCACTACACGCCTCCCATCCTCCCCCATTCCACCACATGCCTCCCATCCTCCCTCACTCCACCACACGCTTCCCATCCTCCCTTACTCCATCACATACTTCCCATCCTCCCTCACTCCACACGCCTCCCAGCCTCCCTCATTCCACTACACGCCTATTCTCACTCCACACGCCTCGCATCCTCCCTCCCACCACACGCCTCCCATCCTCCCTCACTCCACCACACGTCTCCCACCCTCTCCCCCTCCACCACACGCCTCCCGTCCTCCCTCCACTACACGCCTCCCATCCTCCCTTACTCCACCACAATTCTTCCTCCCTGTCTTTTACTGTTAAATCTCAGAATTCGGAGAACATGAACAACACCACACGCCACCCACCCTCCCACCATGACATGTCTCCCACCCTCCCTCCATCACGTCTCCCACCACCACACGCCTCCCACCCTCCCTCCATCACATGTCTCCCACTACCACACGCCACCCACCCTCCCTCCATGACATGTCTCCCACCACCACAACTCCCATTCTCTACACAAGCAAAGCCACGACTAAGATTCATACTAGGAAAGCTGTGTATAAGGGACAGCCTTCACATTCACCGCCTTGCTGAAGCATTCCTTATACACAACTCTCCTTGTATGAATCTTGGTTGTATGAATCTTACGTTCCCACACTGGAGAGCAGGAGAGGGTCGTGACCTATTCTTTTTGCACTAGTAAAGATAAACTCATGTCTTGTGTCTTGCATACATAGTTTAAATCATTCCAGGACGCCCATTAATCTAGCATGTGTTCCTTACCTCTGTATAATTAGACACTCTCCTTTCTGGAATTGTAGATAAAATCGACAGGAGACATACACATGTTCAGCAGAGTTTACACTCTTATGGGAGAATCTACTTCAAGTTACACCCATGTGTTTGTCTGGGGAAATTATTTCCCAAGACCAAAAAAAATTTCAAATATGCCTTGAATCTGATATACCTAGGGGGCATTATACTTCACAGCCCATGCTTCAGACTCGAGGTATCCGCTCTTCTTGACTATACTGAGTTGCCAGAGCTGGCACCTAACTCGTGTAGACACTACATCAGCAGATACCTGCCCATAAATAGAGGGCGAGAGCCTGCAACTGGCAGACTGCAGTTTGAGTTCGACCAGTGAAGATGTAACGAAGTGACTGGGGTATCCCCAGCCAGGCCACACCATACTGAAATGCAGAAACATTCCTGGTTGTATTCATATACATGCATGAATCCCAAGTTGTGCACTAACAATCTCCAGGAATTATTTTTCATGTCACCCATTCGTGAACTAATGACATAAGGAGAACTTTCTCCTGCTTGTAGACATTATTCACAGATATAGTTCACAAGTCAAACTTGTGGACAAATGATAATCAAGTTACATTCCATGTGCCAAGCAGACAAGAGAAGTGAAGGCATCCAGCGTCATCTCTTCAATCAAGCCAAAGATCTTGGGATCTCTTTTGACACTGTAATGCCATTGGTTCCTTACAATGTGCCAGGCAAGTCATTATTTTACCTTATATCTGCCTAATATCACTATAGTGCCTAGGGTATATGTTAGGTGAATACTGTGTGTGTAGGAGGTGAAGAAGTCACGCATGTTTGAGCTCCATAAAATTTGAGTTTCTCTGACAGTCCCAAAGGGGACAGAGCATGGAAAATAGGTGTGTGCAAACCATAAAGTGCATATACTCATTTAAACCCCACATAAAGGAAACATCAGTTACTGGCTGTTACTGTATGGTGCCATTACAGGAAATGGTTTGTAAGAAAGAACAGGGATTAGCACAAACTCCAAGAGCCGAAAAAAAGACTTGTTAAAGCCGCAGGAAAAGTAAGATGAAATTATTAGAAATAAGTGCTAGAAGGGGAAGGGGTGGGAACTAGGCCTAAAGGTGTTTCCACACAGTGGATGTGTTATCGCATACTGAAGGATTGTTACTCATATCACCATACATAATATAACGAGTGACGAAGGTACTGATGTACAGTGATATAGTGATCTTAGGGGAAGGGCGAGCCTTTTTCCAGTTTCAGGAAATTAAAATTGAAAAATTATGGGAAAAAATGTTTTGTTACTGAAAAATAGTACAAAATTCTGGCAACATTTTGATGTAATCTGCTTGTTTCTATCGTATTTGTAAGTAGGTTTTTTCATTAAATGTATTTTTTATTTGCTGCTGTCAGCAAATTACAATTTTTATGATTTTCATTGTAAATACTTTACATGGCATCTTCTGTGGTGGCTAGTGTGGAGCATGGGGAGTGTGTGCCTCACTAGCCGGCAGGCTGTCAACAAGCAAGGAGGAGTGCAACACGCTCAAATTTGGCGTGCGGTAACCGTCGAGTTCCACACCAAACAAAATCAGAAATAAGTTGACATTGTAATCCCTCTCTTGCGATAAGCATTAATAGGACTGTCATGATTTTTGCAGACATTATTGAAGAATGATGGTTCTACAAATCCTCAGAGAGGATTTGTGATACTGTTTACAGCTTTGTTTTTAATGATTTTTTGTCCATAAAAAAATATCAACAAAATTACTAACTTCAATATTTTTTTTTATGGAATATACTGACATTATCGCTAAACTCTCCCGGGCAATTAATCTAGCCTTTATCTTTCATCTGATGTCAACTAGAGCATTGTACATCTTACCAATTTAATAGAATTAGTTAAGTCCTAGGACCCATAAAATTGTGCAAAATTTAGTTTTTTCCATCTAACTTGAAGGCTAACAGTAAAACAAACAGCCTATACGTTTTTTTATGCTGATTAATCCACTGTCACAATCCCATTGAAATCTGACCAAAAAAAAAAAAGTTGGTGATTCTGCTCGCCCCTCCCTTAAATTGTGGATTACAACAATCTTGCAAATTCCCAGAGCATAGTGTATAATATATAGAATGTATATATGGTCAAGCAGCATTAGCAAATTATTGCCAGATGTCGACAGAGAAGTGGAAATAAACAAACAGATGAATATTAAACTATTGTATAAGTAATATAGCAAGGGATAAGGATACGAATGTCCAGTGATATAGTGAACTGAAATTATGGCTAAGAGTAATCTTAATTAATCCCCAGTGTATAATGTACAATATATGGTGTAATATATGGAAATAAATTACGGTCGAGTGGCACTAGAGAATTATTGCCAAATGTCGACAGAGAACTGGAAATAAACAATCGGTTGAGTATTAAACTATTGACATAAGTAATATAACGCATGACGAGCCTGGCCCATGGCCGGGCTCTGAAAGTAGTTAAACTCTCGAAACTCTTCAAAGGTATATAAGGGCAATGATGTGCAGGAATACAGTGATCTTAAATTACGGCTAATAACAAAGTGAACATAATGTAAAGGAAAAGGAATAAGCCAATCCTTACTTACCGTGTGAAGTCTATCTCCCTTAACCTCTTACCACCAGTCCTCCCCCACCCAGCGGGAAGGGGACCCCCCCTCTCACCCCAAACCTCTCTCCATGGGCCACCTGCAACCAGTGAGAAGGGTCCCCCCCACTCGCACCCCTACCCTCTTTCCACGGATCCCCACCACTCAACACCTACAATCCCAGCCCACCACATAAAACTGCCCAGGATAAGATAGAGGTAAACATGGCCAGAAATAAGATCTGTTGTATGTGTGAAAAAAATTTTGGGGAGAAATATTGGGGGCATTGATTCTGAAATACAGTGGAACCTCAGTACTCGAACAGCTCCGTACTCGAACAATTCCGTACTCGAACGCTTTGTTCGATAAAAAACAAATCGCTTGGTAGTTGACCGTTTGCTCAGCACTCGACCAAACAAACACGACCTGCCAGAACATGTGTGTCAGTCGTCCCACAGCTGTCACTCAGTCCAAAACACCGCTGAACTTCCTAACAAATCGAACACAAATAGTAGTGGTCAACAGAGTTAAATCGGAGGCTGCCATAGTGAAGAGCTCTGTTCCACAAGGCACAGTACTCGCCCCCATCTTATTCCTTATCCTCATATCAGACATAAACAGAGATATACACCACAGCACCGTATCATCCTTTGCGGATGATACTAGGATCTGCATGAGGCTGTCATCTGCTGAGGACGCGGTTAACCTCCAAGAAGATATAAACAAAGTTTTCCGGTGGGCAACGGTAAACAATATGATGTTCAATGAGGACAAATTCCAACTACTCCGTTATGGAAAACTGGAGGAGATAATAACTAGAACAGAGTATACTACTGACTCCAGCCATACAATAGAGCGGAAAAATAATGTAAGGGACCTGGGAGTAGTAATGTCTGAGGATCTCACTTTCAAGGATCACACCAGTGCCACGATCGCACGTGCAAAGAAAATGATAGGATGGATAATGAGAACTTTCAAAACGAGAGATGCCAAGCCCATGATGATCCTTTTCAAATCACTTGTTCTCTCTAGGCTGGAATACTGCTGTACATTAACATCTCCATACAAAGCAGGTGAAATCGCAGATCTAGAGAGTGTACAGAGATCCTTTACTGCACGTATAAGTTCTGTCAAGCACCTTAACTACTGGGAACGCTTGGAAGCACTTGACTTGTACTCGTTGGAACGCAGGAGGGAGAGATATATCATAATCTACACTTGGAAAATCTTGGAAGGAATGGTCCCAAATCTGCACACAGAAATCACTCTCTATGAAAGTAAAAGACTGGGCAGGCGATGCAAAATGCCGCCAATAAAAAGTAGGGGTGCCATTGGTACACTAAGAGAAAACACCATAAGTGTCCGGGGCCCAAAACTGTTCAACAACCTCCCACCAAGCATTAGGGGAATTGCCAATAAACCCCTGGCTGCCTTCAAGAGAGAGCTGGACAGATACCTAAAGTCAGTACCGGATCAGCTGGGCTGTGGCTCGTACGTCGGACTGCGTGCGGCCAGCAGTAACAGCCTAGTTGATCAGGCCCTGATCCATCGGGAGGCCTGGTCATGGACCGGGCCGCGGGGGCGTTGATCCCCGGAATAACCTCCAGGTAACTTCACTGTAAACTATTTTGTGTTTCTTAGCCTTTTTTTTGTATTATTTGTATAAGTCACCATGGGGACTAAGAAGATTAGTAATATCAGCCAGCCAAAAAGAGAATTAGTTAGTGTGTGTTTGCCCTGATGTAAATACCACCTCTGCTTCTCCATATAATATGCCTTTTATTATTAATTTTGGCATCTTTATTGTGCTTCTAGGTTATCTATCATGTTTCTGATATCAATTTGGAATAAATGTGATCGAGAGATAAGCTTTATTACTAATATTAGTGTAATTGCACAACATCGTATTCACACCACCGCTAGTATCTGGCTATCAAGATGACTCATCAGATACTGAATGCTCCTTCTGCTGGCCCCTGCCCCTCTCTCCTAAAAATGGTAAAAATAATATCAGCGCATTTGTGAAAACATATTAATCCCACCAGTTGACGTGTATTGGACATGTGACATGATTTGTTTACTCTTGAACATCAGCAAAAATCGAACATTTCTGCTAATTTGAACTCAATTTCAAGGTACTTATAGTCAGTAAACCACTCAAGATCATCTCTATTTCTGTGATATATCTTTCAATCAAATGAGATCAAGAAAACAAGAATATAATCACAAATACCAGATGAAAACACACCCCAAAGTCACTAAGTGTATTCTAGGGGGGCCTGAAACAGATTCATCCAATTTACATTATTCCTTACTGGAAAAATTAGTATGGTACTCGAACAGCCTTCTGGAACAAATTAAGTTAGTACTGAGGGTCCACTTTATGTGGTAAAACATCCCATAATGTACAAAGCGTAATTCAACCATGAGAAATGACCCAAAACAAAAAAGACATTTCTGGATTTGCTCCAATGAGATGGAAAGTTGGTCGGGCATAACAGAAGTATGTATGTACTGAAAAGTGAAAACCTAAAAAGTGTAAGAAAGTTCCTAAGAAGCTTGCCAGATATATAAAAAGTGGAAAACAAGGGGTAAGGAACAAGGAGGAAAGCGAAAATAAAGGTAAAGAGCAAGGAGTCGAAATAAAAGTGGAGAATGTCATTCAGAGCAAGTTGGAAAAGAACAAAACATGAGTACATAACATAGACAAAAAGGAAAGGGAGGAAGAGAAAGCAAGAGCAGGAACAAGTGAAAATGAAAAAAAGGGAAGAAATATGACTATATGAAAGAAAACAAGGGAATTCAGATCAGGTGCCAGAACATGGGAAAGACACAAAATCAGTAAATATAGGCAGTCAGAACATTTGCAGATACTACGCAAAAGGTATATATGCTTGTATGACAGAGCTTGCTGGAATAAACACAACAGAAAATGTGCCAACATGTTGAGAAAGGGAAAGTGTTGTTTCAACAAAGAGTACAGGTACTTCCATCCAGTGATGTGCAAAACTTCAACACAGTTCACAGAATGTTATGACCTGAGTTGCCCACACCATCATGTAAAAGGAATGCTGCACTATAGAGAAAGCAGAGGAAATACAGTGGTCCCTCAATAATCATCCGGCCTGAAAGTTGTCCATTTCGGAAATAGTCCCGTTATTTCGTCTAAACATTGGCTCGCAAATGGTCCATTAACTCGCTAATCGTCTTTCGCCCTGGACGCGTACTTGCACTCTGAGCCGCCTTGGCCTCCCTTCCCAGCCAGTGTGCCATTGTTTACCAGTGAGCGACGGTCCCCTCACGTGTTCATACGAAATATTTCATAATATTCCATTCATTTTAGTGCTTGCAAGTGCTAAATAAGCTACCATGGCTCCAAAGAAAGCTCCTAGTGCCAAGCCTTTGGTAAAGAAGGTGAGAAATACGATTGAATTTAAGAAAAACATCATTGAACAATATGAAAGTGGCGTACGTGTGGGCGAACTGGCCAGGATGTATAACAAATCCCGTACAACCATATCTTCCATCATAGCCAAGAAAAAGGAAATCAAGGAAGCTGTTGTTGCAAAGGGGGTAAATATGCTGACAAAAATGAGATCACCAGTACTCGAAGATGTTGAGAAGTTATTATTGGTGTGGATAAACGACAAACAATTAGCAGGAGATAATCTTATGACGTCGATTATTTGTGAAAAGGCTAGGCAGTTGCATGACGATTTGGTAAACAAATTGCCTGCAACTAGTGGTGGTGTGAGCGAATTTAAGGCCAGCAAAGGCTGGTTTGAGAGATTTAAGAAATGTACTGGCATACACAGTGTGATAAGGCATGGTGAGGCTGCCAGTTCGGACCAAAAAGCGGCTGAAAAATATGTGCAGGAATTCAAGGAGTACATAGAGGCTGAAGGACTGAAACCTGAACAAGTGTTCAATTGTGATGAAACAGGCCTCTTTTGGAAGAAAATGCCAAAGAGGACCTACATTACTCAGGAAGAAAAGGCACTGCCAGGACACAAGCCTATGAAAGACAGGCTGATGCTCATGTTCTGTGCTAATGCTAGTGGGGATTTCAAAGTGAAGCCGTTACTAGTGTACCATTCTGAAAATCCCAGAGTGTTCAAGAAAAACAATGTTATGAAGAGTAAATTGTGTGTGTTTTGGAGATCTAATAATAAGGCATGGGTCACGAGGGAAATTTTCGTCGAGTGGTTCAATGAAGTGTTTGGCCCTAGTGTGAAGAATTACCTCCTGGAAAAGAAATTGGATCTCAAGTGCCTCCTAGTAATGGACAATGCACCTGCTCATCCTCCAAACTTGGATGACCTAATTCTGAAGGAGTTTGGGTTCATCACAGTAAAGTTCTTGCCCCCGAATACCACTCCTCTCCTCCAGCCCATGGACCAGCAGGTCATTTCAAACTTTAAAAAACTCTACACCAAAGCAATGTTTGAAAGGTGCTTTAATGTGACCTCAGACACTCACTTGACCCTAAGAGATTTTTGGAAAGAACACTTCAGTATTCTCCATTGCATAGCCTTATAGGTAAGGCTTGGGAGGGAGTGACTTCCAGGACTTTGAACTCTGCTTGGAGAAACTTGTGGCCAGATTGTGTCCGCAGGAGGGATTTTGAAGAGTTTGAGGCGGCCCCTGATGAGCGTATGTCAGTTGTGAACTCTATTGTGGCACTGGGGAGTTCCATGGGGTTGGATGTGAGTTTGGAGGATGTGGAAGAGTTGGTGGAGGACCACAACGAAGAGCTAACCACTGAGGAGCTGCAAGAGCTTCAGCAGGAAGAGCAACAGATCGCAGCTCAGAATCTTGCTGCAGAGGAGGAGGAAGAGAGATGGAAGAAGGTGCCTTCTTCAGAAATTAAGGAGATTTTTGAAATGTGGGGTAGGATGGAAAGATTTATGGAGAAACATCACCCTGAGAAGGATGTTGCAAGCCATATCGGCAACTTGTACAGTGACAGAGCCTTGGCCCATTTTAGGGAAGTTTTAAAGAGATGCCAGAAACAGAGCTCTCTGGACAGTTTTTTTTGCGAGACAGGACTCCAGTGACTCTCAAGCTGGTCCTAGTGGCATTAAGAAACAGAGAAGAGAAGTAACCCCAGAAAAGCACTTGGTACCTGAGGTGTTGATGGAAGGGGATTCCCCTTCCAAACAGTAATTCAATGTCTCTCCTCCTCCAGTCTTCCATACACTAAGAAGAATTGCCAATAAAGGTAAGTGTTATGCTGTTAATGTTTCATTCATCATGTCCCATTGTATTGTTTATGTACTACATCTATATTTCATGTAAAAAATTTTTTTTGTTTTAATACTTCTGGGTGTCAGGAAATTTCAGGATGAAAACTTCCCCCCTGAGGGAGGTTCCTTAACCCTTTGAGGGTTTCGGCCGTACTAGTACGGCTTACAACCCAGGGTTTTTGACGTACTAGTACGCCTAAATTCTAGTCCCTTCAAATCTAGTGGGAGAAAGCTGGTAGGCCTACATATGAAAGAATGGGTCTATGTGGTCAGTGTGCGCAGTATAAAAAAAATCCTGCAGCACACAGTGCATAATGAGAAAAAAAAAACTGACCATTTTTTTGGAATAAAAGAGCAACTTTGCACTGTATTTTTGCATGGTATTTATTGCTGTATTCTAGTTTTCTTGGTCTCATTTTATAGAATGGAAGACATACTACAGAAATTGATATGATTTTGACTGGTTTTACAATGAAAAGTACCTTGAAATTGAGCTCAAAGAAGCAGAAATGTTCGATTTTTACCAAAGTTCAAAAGTAAACAAATCATGCTGTGTGTCCAATACACGTCAACTGGTGAGTCTAATATTCTTTCGCAAGTGCGTCAATATTATTTATGCCATTTTTTACACTAATGCAGTAGTCTGCATAACAGTAAATCTTCTATTTTTTATAGAATAAAAATTGAAAGTGGAAAGCAAAAGAATTTAAGAGGGGCCTTGGGACGTGACTAATGAACAGAGGAAATGTCATTTTAGTGCCAGGAATGTCTTTCTTGTTTATTCTGAACCCTATTCAGAAATTGGCATCTTTTGAAATTTGTGTGAAATTGGCAAAATTGCTAAATTCTGACCACTGTACTGGATAGTTTAAACTGATAAATGGGTGGTTTCTTGCACTCATTCGATAGAAAAAATGGAGTTCTAGCGAAATATCCATGTTTTTTGTTGACTAGTACAGTGGAATTGGCCGAAAATGGAGCTCAAAGTGGGCAAAATCGCCGATGCGTAAACATCGCCGAGACTGCTAACTTTGCAAGAGCATAATTCCGTAAGTTTTCCATCAAATTTCAAACTTTTGGTGTCATTATGATCGGGAAAAGATTCTCTATCTTTTCATAAGAGAAAATTATTTTTTTTTTAAATTTGGCCGACCCTGAGAACGAGTCTCAGAGAGGGCCTGTCGACCCTCAAAGGGTTAAATAAATAAATAAAATATTTATTTCTTTGCAAAGGTTACAATGTGTGTTTACATATCATAATATAATTGGAGCAAAAAATGCCACTATCATGCCGAGGCAATTTCTAGCAGAATTAACCTAATACTTATAGACTATTTAAGTCTCAACAGGTGAAAAGTGTACTAGTAGTGGTTATGTTGTTTTTGTACTGCCACTGGGCCTCCCTCTTTATCTGTGCATACTTGTTTCTGGTTCGTCAACTAATCTATTTTCCTGGGTCTTTTGCCATCTGTACTTTTTCCATTCTCTAGCACACTTAGTTTTTGCCTCCCTACACCTTCGGGTAAACCAAGGGCTCATTGTGGTCTTCCCATTATTTCTGTTACCCTTGGGAACAAACCTTACCTCTGCCTCCTTGCATTTTGTTATGTAGTCCATTTTGTTTACTGACTTTCCTAACAAACTCTCTTTCTCACTGAACCTCTTGCAGGAAGGTCCTCATACCTGTGTAGTCCCCCATTTTATAGTTTGGCTTTTCCCTTTCTACTCTTGTTGCCCTCTCCACATGTAGCTTTACGATGTATTCAAAGCTCAGAACCACGTGGTCGCTAGCTCCAATGGGCCTTTCATATGTGATGTCCTCGATGTCTGAGCTACTCAAGGTGAACACAAGGTCCAGTCTTGCTGGTTCATCTTCCCCCCTCTCTCTGGTAGCATCCTTAACATGTTGGGGCATGAGATTTTCTGGTACAACATCCATCATCTTGGCTCTCCATGTTTCAGGACCCCCATGTAGCTCCAGGTTTTCCCTATCAATCTCCCTGCAGTTTAAGTCACCCATAACCAGTAACTTTGCTTTACTCGAGTGAGCTCTTCTTGCCACCTCAGCTAGTGTTTCCACCATTGCTATGTTGCACTCATCATATTCTTCTCTTGGCCTCCTGCAGTTCTGTGGGAGGTTATACATCACTGCAATGACTACCTTATGTTCCCTTGACTGAGCTGTACATAGGATGTAATCCCTTTCTCCAGTCTTGTCTATTCCTTCCATTTCCTGATAACCCCATTGGATTTTAATGAGCAGTGCAACCCCACCTCCCCCTCTGCTCCTTGTATCCTTCCTCTGGATCTGATATCCGGGTAGGAAGATTGCGGCTGTTGTTGTCCCCGTGAGTTTTGTTTCTGTGACTATATGTGTGTGTGTGTGTGTGTGTGTGTGTGTGTGTGTGTGTGTGTGTGTGTGTGTGTGTGTGTGTGTGTGTGTGTGTGTGTGTGCGCACGTGCATGTGTGTGCGCACACGTTTGCACGTGTGTGTGCATGTGTGCTCACCTAGCTGTGATTGTGGGGGTCGATTCACAGCTCCTGGCCCCGCCTCTTCAACTGGCCGCTACCCGGTCACTTCCTGCTCCGTGAGCTTTATCATACCTCCTCTTAAAGCTATGTATGGATCCTGCCTCCACTACATCACTACCCAGGCTATTCCAATTCCTGACAACTCTGTGAATGAAGAAATACTTCCTAACATCCCTGTGGTTCATCTGAGTCTTCAGCTTCCAAATGTGACCCCTTGCTGCTGTGTCCCATCTCTGGAACATCCTGTCTCTGTCCACCGTGTCTTTACCTCTCAGTATTTCATATGTCGTTATCATACCCCCCTAACTCTCCTGTCTTCCAGTGTCATCAGGTCGATTTCCCTTAACCTCTCCTCGTAGGGCATACATACCTCTTAGCTCCGTGACTAGTCTTGTTGCAAATCTTTGCACTTTCTCGTGCGTGCGTGCGTGTGTGTGTGTGTGTGTGTGTGTGTGTGTGTGTGTGTGTGTGTGTGTGTGTGTGTATGTGTGTGTGTTTGTTTTTAGATAGTGAATGGAAACAAGTGGTTTTTATAACTTGACATGCTGTTGGAATGTGAACATGGTAACATTTAGAAGGGATTCAGTTAAACCGGTTAGCCAGATTAGAGTCCTAGAGGTGGGGAGTACTGTGCCTGCACTCTGAAGGAGGGGTGGGGGATATTTGCAGTTCTGGATTGTAATATCAGCATCCCTCTGGGAAGAGAGATGGAGTGTGTTATGGTGAACGTGGTTCTTCTTTCTCAGGTCACCCTACCTTGGTGGGAAATGGTTGGTGTTAAAAAATAAATCTCTCTCTCTCGTGCATGCACTCACATGCACATGCACACACACACACACACACGCGCGTGCACACACACACACACACACACACACACACACACACACACACACACACAGGGAACATGATAATGACATATAAAATACCGAAAGGAACTGACAAGGTGGATAGGTACAGATTTTTTAGAGATGGGATACAGCAACATGGGGTCACAACTGGAAGTTGAAAACACAGATGAGCCACAGGGATGTTAGGAAGTGTTTCTTCCCTTGGTTCACCCAAAAGTGTAGGGAGGCAAAAACTGTGCTCGAGAAGGGAAAAAGTACAGAAGACAAAGGACTCAGGAAAATAGAGAGATTAGTTGAAGGGCCAGAAACAAATACGCACAGATAAGGAGGGAGGCCCAGCGACAATACGAAAATGACATTGCATCGAAAGTCAAGTCTGACCCGAAACTGTTGTATAGCCACATCAGGAGGAAAATAACAGTTAAGGATCAGGTAATCAGGCTGAGGAAGGAAGGTGGGGAGTTCACAAGAAATGACCAAGAACTGTGTGAGGAGTTCAACATGAGATTTAAAGAAGTATTGACAGTAGAGACAGGAAGGACTCCAGGAAGTCGAAATAGGGGGTTACACCAACAAGGAATATACCAACAAGTGCTGGATGAAATACACACAACCGAGGAGGAGGAGGTGAAGAAGCTGATATGTGAACTTGATACCTCAAAGGCGGTAGGACCGGACATCACTCCGTGGGTCCTTAAAGAGGAAGCAGGGACGTTGTGAGTGCCATTAACAAAAAACTTCAACACATCCACTGAAACTGGGAAATTACCTGAGGTATGGAAGGTGGCAAATGTAGTCCCAATTTTTAGGAAAGGAGACACACGAGGCATTAAACTACAGACTAGTGTCACTGACGTGTATATGCAAAATCATGGATAAGATTATCAGGAGGAGAGTGGTGAAGCACCTAGAAAGGAACAAGTTTATAAACGATAATCAGCATGGTTTCAGGAAAGGGAACTCTTGTGTCACAAACCTACTGGAGTTTTATGACAAGGTAACGGAAATATGACACTAGAGAGAGGGGTGGGTAGATTGCATCTTCTTGGGCTGCAAGAACGCCTTCGACACAGTTCCTCACAAGAGGTTAGTGCAAAAGCTAGAGGATCAGACACGCATAACAGGAAAGGCACTGCAGTGGATCAGAGAATATCTAACAGGGAGGTAACAACGAGTCACAGTACGTGACGGTGTCAGAGTGAGAGTCTGTGACTAGCGGGGTTTCGCAGAGGTCAATCCTAGGACCTGTGCTGTTCTCGGTATATGTGAATGACATGATGGCAGGGATACACTCAGAAGTGTCCTTATTTGTAGATGATGTGAAGTTAATGAGGAGAATTAAATCTGATGAAGATCAGGCAGGACTACAAAGAGACCTGGACAGGCTGTAAGCCTGGTCCAGCAACTGTCTCCTTGAATTTAACCCCGCCAAATGCTAAGTCATGAAGATCGGGGAAGGGAAAAGAACACCGCAGACAGGGTATAGTCTAGGTGGCCAAAGAC
>NW_027198139.1:22500-49039 GCF_038502225.1 Cherax quadricarinatus
CCCCTATAATTTTTGCACTCTCTTTTATCCCCTTTGCCTTTATACAAAGGAACTATGCATGCTCTCTGCCAATCCCTAGGTACCTTACCCTCTTCCATACATTTATTAAATAATTGCACCAACCACTCCAAAACTATATCCCCACCTGCTTTTAACATTTCTATCTTTATCCCATCAATCCCGGCTGCCTTACCCCCTTTCATTTTACCTACTGCCTCACGAACTTCCCCCACACTCACAACTGGCTCTTCCTCACTCCTACAAGATGTTATTCCTCCTTGCCCTATACACGAAATCACAGCTTCCCTATCTTCATCAACATTTAACAATTCCTCAAAATATTCCCTCCATCTTCCCAATACCTCTAACTCTCCATTTAATAACTCTCCTCTCCTATTTTTAACTGACAAATCCATTTGTTCTCTAGGCTTTCTTAACTTGTTAATCTCACTCCAAAACTTTTTCTTATTTTCAACAAAATTTGTTGATAACATCTCACCCACTCTCTCATTTGCTCTCTTTTTACATTGCTTCACCACTCTCTTAACCTCTCTCTTTTTCTCCATATACTCTTCCCTCCTTGCATCACTTCTACTTTGTAAAAACTTCTCATATGCTAACTTTTTCTCCCTTACTACTCTCTTTACATCATCATTCCACCAATCGCTCCTCTTCCCTCCTGCACCCACTTTCCTGTAACCACAAACTTCTGCTGAACACTCTAACACTACATTTTTAAACCTACCCCATACCTCTTCGACCCCATTGCCTATGCTCTCATTAGCCCATCTATCCTCCAATAGCTGTTTATATCTTACCCTAACTGCCTCCTCTTTTAGTTTATAAACCTTCACCTCTCTCTTCCCTGATGCTTCTATTCTCCTTGTATCCCATCTACCTTTTACTCTCAGTGTAGCTACAACTAGAAAGTGATCTGATATATCTGTGGCCCCTCTATAAACATGTACATCCTGAAGTCTACTCAACAGTCTTTTATCTACCAATACATAATCCAACAAACTACTGTCATTTCGCCCTACATCATATCTTGTATACTTATTTATCCTCTTTTTCTTAAAATATGTATTACCTATAACTAAACCCCTTTCTATACAAAGTTCAATCAAAGGGCTCCCATTATCATTTACACCTGGCACCCCAAACTTACCTACCACACCCTCTCTAAAAGTTTCTCCTACTTTAGCATTCAGGTCCCCTACCACAATTACTCTCTCACTTGGTTCAAAGGCTCCTATACATTCACTTAACATCTCCCAAAATCTCTCTCTCTCCTCTGCATTCCTCTCTTCTCCAGGTGCATACACGCTTATTATGACCCACTTCTCGCATCCAACCTTTACTTTAATCCACATAATTCTTGAATTTACACATTCATATTCTCTTTTCTCCTTCCATAACTGATCATTTAACATTACTGCTACCCCTTCCTTTGCTCTAACTCTCTCAGATACTCCAGATTTAATCCCATTTATTTCCCCCCACTGAAACTCCCCTACCCCCTTCAGCTTTGTTTCGCTTAGGGCCAGGACATCCAACTTCTTTTCATTCATAACATCAGCAATCATCTGTTTCTTGTCATCCGCACTACATCCACGCACATTTAAGCATCCCAGTTTTATAAAGTTTTTCTTCTTCTCTTTTTTAGTAAATGTCTACAGGAGAAGGGGTTACTAGCCCATTGCTCCCGGCATTTTAGTCGCCTCATACGACACGCATGGCTTACGGAGGAAAGATTCTTTTCCACTTCCCCATGGACAATAGAAGAAATAAAGAAGAACAAGAGCTATTTAGAAAAAGGAGAAAAACCTAGATGTATGTATATATATATGCATGTGCGTGTCTGTGAAGTGTGACCAAAGTGTAAGTAGGAGTAGCAAGATATCCCTGTTATCTAGCGTGTTTATGAGACAGAAAAAGAAACCAGCAATCCTACCATCATGCAAAACAGTTACAGGTTTCTGTTTCACAGTCATCTCAGGACGGTAGTACTTCCCTGGGTGGTTGCTGTCTGGCAGGACGGTAGTACTTCCCTGGGTGGTTGCTATATATACCAACCTATATATATATATATATATATATATATATATATATATATATGATATATATATATATATATATATATATACAGTGGACCCCCGCATAACGATGGCATCGCATAGCGATTTTTCCGCATAACGATTACTTTTATCGCAAAATTTTTGCCGCGCATACCGATTAAAAACCCGCATACCGATTTTCGTCCGAGACGCGTCCAATGTGCCCTCAGCCCCTCACATGTGCCGGCCGTCCCATTGTTTACCAGCCAGCCTCCGCGGTAACATCCAAGCATACACTCGGAATATTTCGTATTATTACAGTGTTTTCGGTGCTGTTTCTGGAAAATAAGTGACCATGGGCCCCAAGAAAGCTTCTAGTGCCAACCCTGTGGTAAAAAGGGTGAGAATTAGTATGGAAATTAAGAAAGATTTTGAAGGGTTTGGGGCTAACCCTGAGAAGCCTATGCCAGTTGTGGAATCCATTGTGCCTACTTCAAAGATTAAGGAAATGTGTGCAGAGTGGGTTGAACTGCAAACCTTTATAGATGAAAATCACCCTGACACAGCTGTTGCAAGCCGTGCTGGTGACTATTTCAATGACAATGTTATGGCCCATTTTAGGAAAGTCTTGAAGGAACGGGAGGTACAGAGCTCTATGGACAGATTTGTTGTGCGACAGAGGTCCAGTGACTCTCAAGCTGGTCCTAGTGGCATTAAAAGAAGAAGGGAAGTAACCCCAGAAAAGGACTTGCTACCTCAAGTCCTAATGGAAGGGGATTCCCCTTCTAAACAGTAAGAAGATAATGCTCTCCCCTCCTCCCATCCCATCAATCATCACCAGATCTTCAATAAAAGTAAGTGTCATGTAATTGTGCATGCCTTTTTCAGTTTGTGTGTATTAAAATTAACATTTCATGTGGTAAAAAAATTTTTTTTTCATACTTTTGGGCGTCTTGCACGGATTAATTTTATTTCCATTATTTCTTATGGGGAAAATTCATTCGCATAACGATTATTTCGCATAACGATGAGCCCTCTTGCACGGATTAAAATCGTTAACCGGGGGTCCACTGTATATATATATATATATATATATATATATAATATATATATATGTATACATACATATATATATGAATATAATATACAGTGGACCCCCGCATACCGGACGCCTTGCATAACGGACAATCCGCATACCGGACGCTTTGATCGCTAAAATTTTGCCTCGCATACCGCCCAAAAACCCGCTCAGCGCCCTTCGTCCGAGACGCGTCCAATGTGCGGCCTGAGCCAGCCTCATATGTTCCGCCGGTGGCATTGTTTACCAGCCAGCCTCCGCGGTAACATTCAAGCATACAATCGGAATATTTCGTATTATTACAGTGTTTTCGGTGCTGTTTCTGGAAAATAAGTGACCATGGGCCCCAAGAAAGCTTCTAGTTCCAACCCTACAGCAATAAGGGTTAGAATTCCAATAGAGATGAAGAAAGAGATCATTGATAAGTATGAAAGTGGAGTGCGTATCGCCGACCTGGTCAGGTTGTACAAGAAACCCAAATCAACCATCTCTACTATTGTGGGCAACAGAAAGGCAATCAAGGAAGCTGTTCTTGCCAAAGGTTTAACTGTGTTTTCGAAACAGAGATCGCAAGTGATGGAAGATGTTGAGAGACTCTTATTGGTGTGGATAAATGAAAAACAGCTAGCAGGAGATAGCGTCTCTCAAGCGATCATAAGCGAAAAGGCTAGGAAGTTGCATGAGGATTTAATTAAAAAAATGCCTGCAACTAGTGATGATGTGAGTGAATTTAAGGCCAGCAAAGGTTGGTTTGAGAGATTTAAGAAGCGTAGTGGCATACATAGTGTGATAAGGCATGGTGAGGCTGCCAGTTCGGACCACAAAGCGGCTGAAAAATATGTGCAGGAATTCAAGGAGTACATAGAAACTGAAGGACTGAAACCTGAACAAGTGTTTAATTGTGATGAAACAGGCCTGTTTTGGAAGAAAATGCCAAGCAGGACCTACATTACTCAGGAGGAAAAGGCACTCCCAGGACATAAGCCTATGAAAGACAGGCTTACTTTGTTGATGTGTTCCAATGCTACTGGTGATTGCAAAGTTAAGCCTTTATTAGTGTATCACTCTGAAACTCCCAGAGCGTTCAGGCAAAAGAATGTCCTCAAGGATAATTTGTGTGTGCTGTGGAGGGCAAACAGTAAGGCATGGGTCACTAGGGACTTTTTCTATAACTGGTTACACCATGCATTTGCCCCCAATGTGAAAGATTACCTAACTGAAAAGAAATTAGAACTTAAGTGCCTCCTGGTGTTAGACAATGCCCCTGGTCATCCTACAGACGTGGCAGAGCGACTTTATGGGGACATGAGCTTCATTAAGGTGAAGTTTTTGCCTCCTAATACCACTCCTCTCCTGCAGCCCATGGACCAGCAGGTTATTGCAAACTTCAAAAAACTGTACACAAAAGCTCTGTTTGAAAGGTGCTTTGTAGTGACCTCAGAAACTCAACTGACTCTAAGAGAGTTTTGGAGAGATCACTTTAATATCCTCAATTGTGTAAACCTTATAGGTAAGGCTTGGGAGGGAGTGACTAAGAAGACCTTGAACTCTGCTTGGAAGAAACTGTGGCCAGAATGTGTAGACAAAAGGGATTTTGAAGGGTTTGAGGCTAACCCTGAGAGGAGTATGCCAGTTGAGGAATCAATTGTGGCATTGGGGAAGTCCTTGGGGTTGGAGGTTAGTGGGGAGGATGTGGAAGAGTTGGTGGAGGAGGACAATGAAGAACTAACCACTGATGAGCTGATAGATCAACTTCAAGAGCAAGAGGCCAGACCTGAGGAAACTGGTTCAAAGGAGGGGAGAGAGAAATTGAAGAATTGCCTACTACAAAGATTAAGGAAATGTGTGCAAAGTGGCTTGAAGTGCAAACCTTTTTTGATGAAAATCACCCTCACACAGCTATTGCAAGCCGTGCTGGTGACTATTACACTGACAATGTTGTGAAACACTTTAGGGAAGTCATAAAGGAACGAGAGGTACAGGCCACTATGGACAGATATGTTGTGCGAAAGAAGTCCAGTGACTCTGAAGCTGGTCCTAGTGGCATTAAAAGAAGAAGGGAAGTAACCCCAGAAAAGGACTCGACACCTCAAGTCTTAATGGAAGGGGATTCCCCTTCTAAACACTAACACTCTCTCTCCCCTCCTCCCATCCCATCAATCATCACCAGATCTTCAATAAAAGTAAGTGTCATGTAATTGTGCATGCCTTTTTCAGTTTGTGTGTATTAAAATTAACATTTCATGTGGTAAAAAATTTTTTTTTTCATACTTTTGGGTGTCTTGCACGGATTAATTTTATTTCCATTATTTCTTATGGGGAAAATTCATTCGCATACCGAACATTTCGCATAACAATCAGCCCTCTTGCACGGATTAAAGTCGCTATGCGGGGGTCCACTGTATATATATACAGTGGACCCCCGGTTAACGATTTGAATCCGTGCAAGAGGGGTAATTGTTATGCGAAATAATCGTTATGTGAATGAATTTTCCCCATAAGAAATAATGGAAATCAAATTAATCCGTGCAAGACACCCAAAAGTATGAAAAAAAAAATTTTACCACATGAAATATACATTTTCCCACACACAAAGAGAAGGATACATGCACAATAGTAGAGTAGTACATGCACAGTATATATTGTGCATGTACTAGTCTACTAAATGAAGAATAAATGACACTTACCTTTATTGAAGATGCAGCAATGACTGATGAGACACTGTGTCCTGGGAGTGCCTTTTCCTCCTGAGTACTGTAGGTCCTGTTTGGCATTTTCTTCCAGAACAGGCCTTATCACACTGTGTATGCCACTACGATTCTTAAATCTCTCAAACCAACCTTTGCTGGCTTTAAATTCACCAATATGAGCACTAGTTCCAGGCATTTTTCCCTGTTCACCTGGGTGTTAGTCGACTTGTGTGGGTTGCATCCTGGGAGACAAGATTAAGGACCCCAATGGAAATAAGTTAGACAGTCTTCGATGACACTGACTTTTTTGGGTTATCCTGGGTGGCAAATCCTCTGGGGTTAATTGTTTCTTGGTATTCTCAATAAGCCACACCAACAACGCAGCAGTGCTACAGCAGCAGCAGCAGCTAGTGCTACAGCAGCAGCAGCAGCTGACAGTGCAGCAGCAGCAGCAGCTGTACCACCAATAGTAGCGATGGTTGATTGGGGTTTATTATACAACCTGGCCAGCTCGGAGACATGCACTCCACTTTCATACTTATCAATGATCTTTTTCTTCATCTCTATTGTAATTCTCACCCTTATTGCTGTAGGGTTGGCACTAGAAGCTTTCTTGGGGCCCATGGTCACTTATTTTCCAGAAAAAGCACCGAAAACACTGTAATAATACGAAATATTCCGATTGTATGCTTGGATGTTACCGCGGAGGCTGGCTGGTAAACAATGCCACCGGCGGAACATGTGAGCGTGGCTCAGGCCGCACATTGGACGCGTCTCGGACGAAAATCGGTAAGCGGGTTTTTAAGCGGTATGTGAGGCAAAATTTTTGCAATTAAAGTAAGCGGTATGCGAAATAATCGCTATGTGATGCCATCGTTATGCGGGGGTCCACTGTATGTCCAGAAATCAGAATATAAATATGGGCTTTGTAAAAATATTTTAACTAATTCACACCTATGTACTACACTTATGTAGGTGCTATGATTGTAATATGTTTTAAATGATTTGCATTTTTTTAATACTGGCCAGCTCCCTCTGAGGTGGGATGACCTGACGAAGAAAACACTTCTATTGTCACTCAGTGAATCACCAACTTGCCAGAAGCATGCTGACATCACACCTCAGATGACCCTTTAAACTACAACATATCACCCCTCCTTTAGAGTGCAGGCTCAGTACTTCCGACTTTCAGGACTAAGGTCTAGCTAACCTCCCTCCTCAAAACCCTTAATAAATGTTACCTTCCTCACACTCAAACAGCATGTTGAATCATAACGACCACTTACCTCCACTCACTCCAAACACTCACACTAGCATGTTGGACATCCAAGTCCCTAATATTCAAAGCCTCTTTCACCTCCTCCCTCCTACTTTTCCTAGGATGACCCCTACCGCCCCTTCCCTCTATCTCAATTTTATACGCCCTTCCACGCACCTTACTTTTCTAATCCTCTCAACTCCCAAACCATCTCAACCTCTCCTCAATCCTCTGAATAATGCTATTGGTCACTCCACATCTCCCAATTTCCAAACTCCAAATTCTCTGCATAAAATTTCCACCTCACACTGTCCTCGAACACATCTCCACTGCCTGCAGCTGCTTCTTCGCTGCAACATTCAAGACTCATGATACATACCCACTATACTCTGATACATTCCCCATTTTTGCTTCCATGTATAAAGTTCTTTGTTTCCACAGCTGCCTCAATGCAATACCCACCTTGTCTCTCATAGAACTGTCTCCCAACAAGTCCACTCCCAAATACCTGAGGACACCCACCTCCTCCATATTATCTCCCTCCAATCTGATATCCGCTCTCTCATTGCCTTTGTTTTTTGATACTCTCATCATCCTACTCTTACCTGCCTACCTACATACAATAACTATCTGGAGGGTAGTGGCAAGCGGTTCACAGTTCAGGAAGAAGATAAGGAGGGTTAATACAGAGAAGATGTGAAGGTAGGAAATCGATTCTCTGTTCTCCAGGACGAATGTACTTCAGTGGTTAGTGAGGTTAAAGGTATCACTGATTCTCCTGCTAATGAAGGTAAGAATATTCTAATTGTAGGAGATGCTCAGGTAGGACTGTGCTTTTTGTAATAGATAGAGGAAGGTCAGACAGAGGGTGTGTGTCCCAGGAGCTGGTGTTGGTGACATAGTCAACAGGTTAGATGATATTATGTCAGGTAATGGGAACAAGCCCATTATCTGTCTTAGTAATGACAGAACAGGAGACAAGAGCTACTGGATAAGTACAGGTCAGTCATAGAAGTAGTCAGGTCTAAGGGAGGGATCCCAATCATATGTAGCATCTTACCTAGAAGGGGAGTTGGCAATGAATGGATGTCTAGATTCTATGGCAAACGTGATATGTATGCAAGGGATGAGGTTCATCTCCTCTCTGGGGATGGAGTGGTTGCATTAGCCAACTCGATTGAGGGGTTATTGATGACTTGTCTAGACTTTAAACTGGTAGATTATAGAGGTATGGGTGTTTGTGGGAAACAATCAGTATGCAGTTCTAGGGTTGAAAACAGCAGATATTACCAGGATATGTTTAAAAGACAATATTCAAAATAAAGTTGCTAGTAAAGGCAAAACAATTGTTCAACAAACAAACAAAGATAGTAGAGGGCAACGAGTGACTAGCTCCCTTAAGGTTTACTATACAAATAGTAGGAGTCTAAGAAATAAGATAGATGAGCTAAGATTACTTGCAAGTGCAGGTAATATAGATATTATTGCTATAACAGAGACCTGGTTCAACTTGAAAGATAGAGAAATGCCTTCTGAATGCAACATACAGGGTTATAAACTATTCCACACTGATAGGGTCAACAGGAAGGGTGGTGGAGTGGCGATGTATGTCAGAGATAATTTAAATTGCTGTGTTAGACAAGATATAAGATTAGAAATATCGGACACAGAATCTGTTTGGCTACAGTTTCTCGAGGGTCTTGAAAATTTAATTTTGTGTGTGATTTATAGCCCCCCAAACCTTGATAGAGAGTGCAGTAAGCTGCTATGAGAAGAAATTCATAAGGCATCTAGATATGAAAATGTTTTGTTAATGGGAGATTTTAACTTTAGACAAATTGATTGGAACAATGTGACAGGCAATCTTGAGTCTAGTGACTTTCTTGATACGGTTCAGGATTGCTTTATAAAACAGTTTGTGACAGAACCAACTAGAGGAAACAACCTGCTTGACTTGGTTCTTGCCAACAAAGAACCACTAATTAATAATCTTGAATTTAATAATGAGCTTGGGGAAAGCAATCACAAATCACTTAGTTTCAATATATCATGGAACTCCCCAGAATACTGAAATCAAGTCTGTTCCAGAATTTCGCTTGGCTGATTTCATGGGGCTGAGAAATTACCTGGGTGGGCTAAATTGGGATGACCTGACTTTGGGTCAGGGAGGTGGTGTTGGTTGCCAATATGACGTTTTTCAGAGCATAGTTCTAGCTGCCCAGACAACTTTTGTTCCGAGTAGGGAAATTAGATCTAACAAAAATGATCCCAAATGGATGAACAATAGATTAAAACATCTCATTGGTCAAAAGAGAGGCATATATAGGCGTATCAAAAGAGGGGATGGGCAGTTAAGAAATCAATATATTCAATTAAAGAGAGGAAAAAAAAGGAATAAGAAAAGCAAAAAGGGATTATGAGGCTAAAGTTGCAAGGGATTCGAAGACTAACCCAAAAGGGTTCTTTCAGGTATACAGAAGTAAGATTAGGGACAAGAGAGGCCACTTAAAACTAACTCAGGTCAGATCACTGACAGTGATAAGGAAATGTGTGAAATTTTCAACATTTACTTTCTCTCAGTTTTCATTCAGGAGATACTAGCGAAATTCCAGAAATAATAAATTATGTAGAACAGGACGATAATAAACTATGCACGATTTGGGTAACTAGTGACATGGTCCTCAGACAAATAGAGAAATTAAAACCTAACAAATCCCCAGGTCCTGATGAACTGTTTGCAAGGGTTTTAAAGGAATGTAAAGAGGAACTTAGCAAACCTTTGGCTAATCTTTTCAACATATCACTACAAACTGGCATACTGCCAGACAAGTGGAAAATGGCAAATGTAATACCTATTTACAAGGCAGGTGACAGGTCCTTAGCTTTGAACTATAGACCAATAAGCCTTACCTCCATAGTGGGAAAATTTATGGAATCAATAATTGCCAAGGCAATTCGTAGCCATCTTGAAAGGCATAAATTGATTAATGAATCTCAACACGGTTTTACAAAGGGGCGTTCCTGTCTTACGAATTTACTAACTTTTTTCACTAAGGTATTTGAGGAGGTAGATCATGGTATTGAATATGATATTGTGTATATGGACTTCAGTAAGGCTTTCGATAGAGTTCCACATCAGAGGCTATTGAGGAAACTTAAGGCACACGGAATAGGAGGAGAAATTTTTTCCTGGGTAGAGGTATGGTTGACAAATGGGCAGCAGAGAGTTTGCATAAATTGGGAGAAATCAGAATGGGAGCACGTCACAAGCGGTGCTCCACAAGGGTCAGTGTTGGGCCCCTTGTTGTTCACAATTTACATAAACTACATAGATGAGAGAATAAATAGCGACATAAGCAAATTTGGTGATGGCACCAAAACAGGCCGTCCAGTTCTTTCTAATGAGGACAATAGAGCACTCCAGGATGATTTGAATAGACTGATGCATGGTCGAAGTGGCAGATGCAGTTTAATATAGACAAATGCAAAGTTCTAAATGTTGGACAGGAAAATAACCATGCCACATATAAACTAAATAATGTAGATCTTAATATTACTGATTGCGAAAAGGATTTAGGAGTTCTGGTTAGCAGTAATCTGAAACCAAGACAACAGTGCATAAGTGTTCGCAATAAAGCTAACAGAATCCTTGGCTTCATATCAAGAAGCATAAATAATAGAAGTCCTCAGGTTGTTCTTCAACTCTATATATCCTTGGTTAGGCCTCATTTAGATTATGCTGCACAGTTCTGGTCACCGTATTACAGAATGGATATAAATGCACTGGAAAACGTACAGAGGAGGATGACAAAGTTGATCCCATGTATCAGAAATCTTCCCTATGAGGATAGACTGAGGGCCCTGAATCTGCACTCTCTAGAAAGGCGTAGAATTAGGGGGGATATGATTGAGGTGTATAAATGGAAAACAGGAATAAATAAAGGGGATGTAACTAGCGTGCTAAAAATATATAGCCTAGACAGGACTCGCAGCAATGGTTTTAAGCTGGAAAAATTCGGATACAGGAAGGATATAGGAAAGCACTGGTTTAGTAATAGAGTTATGGATGAGTGGAACAAACTTCCGAATACCGACATAGAAGCTAAGACGTTGTGTAGTTTTAAATTAAAAATAGGTTAGATAAATACACGAGTGGGTGTGGGTGGGTGTGAGCTGGACCTGACTAGTTGGTGCTACTGGGTCAGATGCCGTTCTCCTTCCTTAAGTGGAGGTGACCTGACTGGGTAGGTCATTGGTCTAAGCCAGGGGTTGACATGGACCTGCCCCGCATGGGCCAGTAGGCCTGCTGATGTGTTCCTTGTTTCTTATGTTCCAATAATAGAGTAACTGAAATTTATCCTCACTGAATATCATTGTTTTCTGAGGTCCATTGGAAGACTTGGTTTATATCGTTAACCCTTTGACTGTCGCGGCCGTATATATACGTTTGTGAGGTACCGTGTTTGACGTATATATACTCAAATTCTAGCGGCTTCAAATCAGGCAGGAGAAAGCTAGTAGGCCCACATGTGAGAGAATGGGTCTGTGTGGTCAGTGTGCACCACATAAAAAAAATCCTGGAGCACGCAGTGCATAATGAGAAAAAAAAAACTCCGACCGTTTTTTTTAATTAAAATGCCGACTTTGTGGTCTATTTTCGTATAGTATTTGTGGTTGTATTCTCGTTTTCATGATCTCATTTGATAGAATGGAAACTATATTATAGAAATGGAGGTGATTTTGATTAATTTTACTATAAAAAGAACCTGGAAATGGAGCACAAAGTACAGGAAATGTTTGATTTTTGCCGATGTTCAAAAGTAAACAAATGATGTCATTGTCCAATAAATGTCCAAATAGCCATTCTAATACGCAGTCATGAATGGGTTGATGTAATTTTTACAATTATTACAGTATTGCAGTAGTCTGCATAACAGTAAATCTTCTATTTTTTGTTTGAATAAAATTTCAAAATAAAAAGCAAGAGTAATATCACAGGGACCTGGAGACATGACTGATGAACAAAGAAAATCTTATTTTAGAGCCAGGAATGTCTGCATTGTTCATTCTGGACCTTATTTTGAAATTGTCGTATTTTTTAATTTTCGTGAAATTGGCCAAATTGCAAATTTCTGACCATGTTATTGGGTAGTTGAAATCGGTAAATGGGCAGTTTCTTGTGCTCAATCGATAGAAAAAATAGAGTTCTGAAGAAATAGTTATGAGTTTGGTTGACTGGAATAACGGAATTAGCCGAAAATAGGGCTCAAAGTGGGCGAAATTGCCGATTTTTAAATATCACCGAAGTCGCTAACTTCGCGAGAGCGTAATTCCGTCAGTTTTCCATCAAATTTCGTTTTTTTGGTGTCTTTACAATCGGGAAAAGATTCTCTATCATTTCATAAGAAAAAATAATTTTTTTTTTTCGAATATTTTGCGACACCAGGAGCAACTTCAGGATTGGGCCCTTCGACAGTCAAAGGGTTAATGGATGACTCGTGGAAATTCTAGTATGGTTTGCAAATCCAGATATGTTGCAATGGTTCACATATCTATGTCAGATATGAGGATAAGGGTGAGTACTGTGCCATATGGAACAGCTTTTCATTGTACCAGCATCTGTCTTAGCACTACTATTATTCTTTGCATTCTATTGGTTAGAAAGTTAAAAAATCCAACTGCCCACTTTTCTAGTTTTCCATTTGCATGTATTTTTGTGCACTATTACACTTGTCCAAGCCCATGTCATAATGTAGTAATAATTACAAGAGGCAGGAGCAATCTGCTCTAAACCCATGTTGCCCTTGGTTGTGCAACTGTTGCAAATCCAAGTGGTTGGCAATCTTGCTTTTTCTGAACCCTTTTAAAGATTTTTATCATGTGGGATGTCAGTGCTATGATTAATTCTCTTCCACTGCTTTGCTGCCACTTTTGTGGAGTGGAGCTATATCCATTGTTTTTAGTAACCGTGGGAATACCCTTGTGTCACTTTTAATTTCCTTCTTTTGCATACACTCCTAAATTCATTTACCAACTTCGAGAATCTCCCAAAAGAACCATGTCACTGGCAAAAAGCAACCAGGACAATCCCCCACTTTGAAGCAGATTCACCATCCTTTGATCATTCCACACCTCTCCTGAACATCCTAGCTTCTAATGTTTATTATCTTAACCATAATTTTTAAAGAGGAGGAACCATAAGCTAGAGGAAGGCCTAGGTCAGATGACCAAAAGCTTTTGTGGGTCATCATATGACTAAGGCATCAGGAAATGCGTGTCCTGTTTCCTGACAAACTTTACTAGCTTTTATGTCCTTTACAACCCCATCAATATATATACAAGGTCCTATCAAAAAAGTCCTGGACTGCTGCAAAAAAAAAAAAAAAAATATATATGGGCTTACTGAATCACCTGGTTGAAGTTGTCTCCCTCAAAGTACTCTCCTTGGGAGGGAATAAACTAACCCCAGCACCTCTGCCACTTCTCTAAATATTTCTGGAACTCTTTTTTCCTAAGTCTAGTGCAGTCTGCAATTCAGCATGAATCATCTCCATGTCATTAAAATACTGTCCCTCGAGTGCTATTTTTATTTTTGGAAACAGAAAGAAGTCACAGGGGAGCTAGATCTAGGGAATGGAGAGGGTGGAGGATGACCAGCACGTTGTTTTTGGCCAGAAAACAATAAGTCTTTCTGTTCTTGAGTCAGCAAGTGGGGCACAAATTCCATAGTCACTCGCCTTATGTTCAGATTTTGAGTCAATATGCTTTGTCATGACCCATAAAAAATTGCCACAGCACTTGCAATGCCCTGGACAATTTGAGAATAATCTTTTCTTCTGTTGGGGTTTCAGGGCCACTGACAGCATACTCCGTATCGAGCCCGGCTGTCCAGTGCTAGGAGAGGGAATATCGACCAAAGTGGAAGAATGTCTTGACTAATATCATATGTCTCTGATACGTCCTGAAGCCATCAGGAAGGAGCAGGTACAAGCCAATATCTCCTGACGGTCCAGAGGGCGAAACCCCTCCCCGTTGAGGAGGACAGGTAGAGTGAAAGTGTGCACCCCAAGTGTGCGCAAGGGCGCACAGAGAGTAGTCCGTGCAGAGTGATAACGTGGGCACCACAGTAGGAAGTGTTCCATCGTCTCAGGCTGTGAGGGACACCACTGGCAGTACGGAGAGTCCGTCATCCGAAGGCGATATAGATGAGCCGCCAGTCGCGAGTGCCCGACTCGAAGGCGAGTCAGTACAACGTCCACCGAGCGGTTGGGATGGCGAGCCCAAGGGCAGGGGCCATTAAAAGTTTGGACAGAGCCCAACGCTGATGAAGAGAGGGAGTGTGCAAGGTCCTCTTGCCACTGATGATGGATTCCCTTCCAGACAGCCCTTGTGAAATCACTATGACTCAGGGCAAGAGGGGTAACAGTAGGAAGTGTGTGCGCAAGGGAGGCCGCCCGATCTGCCACTTCATTTCCCCAGATTCCAACATGGGAGGGAACCCACTGAAGGGAGATGCTCCAACCTGGGCTCTGCAAGAAGCACAGGAGGAGAGATTGTGTCTGACGAACGAGGACGTGCAGTGATCGTGGACGGGCAGGGCACAAAAGTGCCAGGGAAGATTGGAAATCAGAGAAGAGGACCAGTGGTTGTGGGGGAATGTGATCTTGGACAAAAGCCAGAGCCTGGTGAATGGCAAAGAGCTCCCCTGCCAGAACAGAATGAGCAGGGTCCAGCCACCACGTTTGACACAGGGAGAGACTAGCAAAGAAGGCCGCAGATGATGTAGAAGGAGGGGAGGACCATGCCGAGCCATCCGTGTAGACGGAGAATGAAGAGCCATATGTAATAGAGCGAAACTTTTCAAACAAAAATGCAACTAACTGAAGGGGTTCCCTGTTCCTGTAATGCTAATCCAGGTGGATGTATCGTGTCAGGTCCAGCCAGGGGGGTGCCGGAGAGGGGAGAGGGGAGGGAGTCACCACAAGTGCAGGAAGAGTAAGGCAGGTCAGAGAATGCTGGGCCCTGGCTACAAAGGAAGGCTGAACCAAACGTGGGGGGACAGAGGCTGTCTCCCACATCTGTGAAGAGAGGCAACAGAGGTGAGTACAAGGCAGAGAGGCCATATGATGGAGTCGTAAACAGTTCATCGCTGTCCTCACCGACGAGAGAGGGACTATCCCCGACTCTGCCTCCAAGGCTGCGATAGGGGTGGAGGGGAATGCCCCCAGCATATTATGGATGGCTGAATTCTGGAGAATGTCTAAGCAATGAAGAGAGGAGGAAGAAGCCGAGCCATACACCTCACTCGCATAAGTAAGCTTGCTGCGAACCATAGCTATATAGAACTTATAGAAAAGGTCTCGATCAGCCCCCCACTTGGTGCCAGAGATCTTGCGCATAAATGCAATGCAACGTGCACACGAGAGGTGGAGGGCCGCTATGTGTTTCTTCCATGTCAAGAATGGTGCATCTAAGGTGACTCCCAACCAACGATGAGAAGAGACCAAAGGGATTGGCGTCTGATTCAATGAGACTGATGGAAGAGTGGGGAGTCGGCGTCTAGTAAAGCATAAGAGCTTGGACTTAGTGTCACTAACCTCCAAACCCCAGGTGGTGGCCCATGATGTTATGCATTGCAGGGCACCCTGAAGTGTTTCCTGTGCTGTCAGTAAAGTTGGAGCACTGCACATAAGGGCCACATCATCCGCATATACCAGGGTATGCGCTCCCTGGATGGAGGGGAGATCCGACAATAAGATGGAGAAAAGGAGTGGGCTAAGAACAGATCCCTGGGGCACTCCCCGGTATACAGGACAGGGTGAGGACAAAGCGCCACCCACTGCTACACGAAATGTCTTCCCTTGCAAACAGTTGTGCATCCAGCAGAGGGGAGCTCCTGTCTGCCCCATGCGGGCCAACTTGAAAACAATCGTTGTGTGTGATGCAGAGTCAAATGCTCTGTGTAGGTCCAAAAATGCAGCTAAAAGGAACTCCTGACATTCAAATGAAGTGTGCACAAGCTGTGTAAATTGAAGCAAAGGGTCGAGGGTGGATCGACCTTCTCGGAAGCCACTCTGGTTTTCAGGCAGGAGGCCATGTTCCTCAATCCACCAAGAGAGACGAGTAGCCACCAGTCGTTCCAGCACCTTACCCAAGCAGGGCAGTAGAGCAATGGGCCGGTAAGAGCTCGGTTGGGTATCATCCTTGCCTGGCTTTAGAATCGGAACCAGAAGAGAGTGTTTCCACATATCAGGGAAGACACCTGTATACCAGCTGGTATTGAAAACCTCCAGCATAGCTTCTGTACAGGAGGGAGGTAGATGTAGTATAAATGAATAGGGTAAGTTGTCCTCCCCTGGAGAAGAGCGGGAAGAAAGTTGGGAAAGTGCCCGCTGCAGTTCATGGGAGCTAAAGGGAGATGCCAGCACCTGGCAGTGAGCCTCGGGTATGGCAGGTGGCAAAGGGCCTCATTTGATCATCTTAGAGGGTAGAGGAGGAGGAGGAGAAAACACAGGATCAAAAAAATTTGCAAATGTCTCAGCTTTGTCCTGGGATAAGAATGGAGTCACTCCTTCCCCCAGCAGGGTAAAAGTGCTTACAGAACGTGATCCCAACATGAAGTGGAAGAAACCCCATGCCTGACTGGTAGAGGTACGAAAAAAAAGAGAAGAACAGAATAAAGCCCAGGATGCACGTTTCGCCTGGAGGAGGGTTTGCTGACAAAGCATCTGCTCTTTGGTAAGCCAACTGCTGAGTCCGAGAGGGTTGGCACCACCACTGTGCCCATGCTGTCCGACGCGCCTTCACTGCTCGGAGGCACTCATCATTCCACCATGGAACCCGGGGCCGTGAACGGGAGAAGCTCCCGGAGAGACAGAATGAACGTGAGCCCGCTTCAAGCATGGCCCCTTGCAGAGACGTGACAGCCTCATTCAGCAAGGAGTCCTGAGGCAGGCTGTGATCAGCAAGTGCCCGATTATAGGTTGTCCAACCAGCCTGGGTGATTTTCCACCGTGAACGAACTGCCATCACCGGCACTGCTAAGGCTTCATTTGTAGAAGTAAGTATTGGAAGATGGTCACTCCCCATGAAGGGGCCTACAGTAACAATAGCTGTAGTAAAATATCCACACCCAAGGACGAGGTCTAGGGTAGAAACTCGCCCAGTATAAGGATCCACTCTAGTCTCCAAACCTGGTGGTGTGAGCAACGAAAGGTGAGATGCAAGGAGGGTTTGGAACAGGGCCCTACCTGTGGGATTCACCGATCCCAAAGAAATGGATGGCTCCCAGAACTGGTGCCTTGCATTAAAGTCTCCCATCACAAGCGTAGAACCACGGAGTTGTCCAAAGTAATAGGTAAATTCACTTTGTGTAACCGACCTGCCCTGATTATAGATCAGGAGTATGTTGCACCACTGAGTGCCCAAGGCAACTCTCACAGCCAAAGTTTCCAACACTCCACTCTCATAGGCTTGGAGAGAGAGGGTTGTACTCTGGAGCCAGTTGCATACAAGAAGAGCTAGGCCACCTCCGCTCCCTTCAAGGCGATCCCTACGGTAAACAGTGAAACCAGGCATCCGAAAAGAATGTCGAGGGCATAACCATGTCTCAGAGAGACCCACCACCAGTGGCTGTACCTCAGCCAGATACATCTGAAGGTCTGGAAGCTTCCCCAGTACAGAACGTGCGTTCCAAAGAAGAAAAACAGAGGGGTGAGAAAGGTTCACGTGTGTGAACTAAGCAGCTCAATAAGGCAAGGGAGAACCGAGAGACATGCAGTCACAAAAGAGGTGCCCTGGAGGTAAGAATGTAGCACCTCCTCCACCAGGAGGAGGATAGGATGAAGGAATAAAGCCCAGGCAGGTGAGAGTGAGAATGCGGGACCTTCAGACATGAAGGGTCCTGGAGTGGAGACAGGCCAAGGCTGGGGTTGAGGAGAATTGGGGGGAAGTCGGCTGTGAGACGGGAGGCTCCGGGTCGGGTATGATGTCCATCTGAACTGGGTGGGGTTCTGAACGAGTTGATTTGGGAACTGTACCACCTCGACGGGAGGACGTGCGTTGTGGACGAGGGGGGCATGTGCAATAATTTCCGCAATGGAAGCCGGGTCCGAAGACACCCTAAGTTGATGTTGCCCCAGGGGTGGGGAATCCTCTAAAGGTAAAGAGAGGTCTGCAAGAGCCCCAAACCGATTTGTAACAGTGATATTAGCCCTCACAGCTGCGGAGTACAGATGCCCTGGCCGTGTTGGTATTGGGGAGACTCCCTTAGTGGGGGGCACTGGAGGCGAAGGAGGCAGGGGCTGACAGACTGTGACTGGCTTTACGGACCGCAAGCAGGAATTACATTCATCGAGCATACAAGACCGGGCCCTGGCTGAGTTTGCCAGATCAAGAGCCTGGTGATATGCCGGGCAAGACCGGGAGGTAACCTTGTGGTGCCCCTTACAGAAGTAGCATGAAGCCGGGCGGGTACAGGTAATGCCATCTTTAACTACTGGGTGAAACCCACTGCAGTTCGCACATCTTACCTTACCACATCAAGGCAACTCTCCATGCTCGAAAAGGAAACATTTCCGACACTGGAGTAAAAGAAAAGTATAAGGAAGAACAGGAAATCTTAGATTGCCAAAAGTTACAAATTTCGGGACAGCACCCGAGAAACATACACGAACCATACGAGATGGGGTAAGACAATTCGAGAGGCTCCAAACCTCCCCCAAACCTAAGTCGTCACCCCCACTGTGAACCAATTCAGAGTAGATCTCATCTGAGAGGGATGTAGAAATCGGTCCAATTCTGCCGTAACAACAGTCAGCGGCAAGGATTGAGGAGCGGACCTCCCAGCAAACAACATTCCACCTACCCAGAACATGAATAGCATTTAATGGCAAATTTCTAGCCAGAAAAGACTTACGATGGAGCCGGAGCCTTAGGGCTGCACCCTTACCGAGTTGTTGGACGCCCCCATCTATGCAAGCCTTGCCGAAAGGAGATCCACAGGTGGCGTTGGTGATGTCCCGTGGGTTGGTGAAGGGCGTACCTCCATCCTTAGGACGCACAAGAACCACCATCACGTCTGGAGTAATATGAGGAGAAGGAGCATAGTCTGGACAAGTGGTGGGTTGGCGTTTTGGGCTAGACAGGGGCCTGGCACCGTCGTCAAACTCAAGGGCCCGTTTGTTTATCTTGGTCCGACGGTAGTGAAACAGTTGTCAACTGAGTAGAGACAGGAGGGGGGTCCCTCCCTATGGGGGTGAACGACATCTCAGTCGAAAACCCCCATAAATGGGCCACACAACACCGCCTGAAGGAGAAAACAATGACAACACAAGCACACAAGAAAAGAAAGACGGTGAAGCAGAGCCTAAATAGGGCCTACACCACCAAGTAACAACTGAGGAACCTTCAGAAGACACGTCCACACTCCACCAATGCCGGCCGAGCTCTCCACTTGTATGGTCACTGTTGCAACAACGCCAAGATAACTACTAGTCACTACCGTCCACAGGATGGATATGGGGTGCCCAATAAACTAGTCATGTACTGTCATATATATACATGTACATACATAATGTTGGCAAATTCTATAAAGGTATTACCTTCCCAAGCCTAGTAATATTTATAAACTAATTCCAATCACTGAAATTAGTTTCTCTTGCTTGCCTCTATTGATATAAATATTGCCGAGATGTAAAGAAATAAAACTGTGATTTGTGTATGCCGTTCACACATTTCTCGATTTTTTAACACCCTCATCAAACTAAAATGCTCTTGAAAGCGTCTAGGCAAGAATTCGTGGAAAAGCACCACTCTTTATTGGCGTGCTCATATTAGGTCTATAATGGCGTAGACTACTCGAAGTTCAGACATCGTCTCTCTCGTTTAAGCCTCTCGTACAACTGAGCAGTCAATAATACGACAGTACTACCTGTGTTAAAATTGATCAAGGATGAAATATTCTACGATAACGCATTCAAAGAAAACCAAACATTGTTGGGGGATACTGAGAGAGTTGCACCACCGCTTTTGCTGGCTGCTCGCGCCTAAAAATGAATGTACATGGTTTGGCATGCAGCTAATTTAGCGTATATATATAGAAAATCTAAAGTGCTGTAGTGTAAAACTGAACATTTCTTCCTGGCCCGTCCCTGGCTGCCTAGTCAGGTGTGGGCGGTGCTGGACAACGACTGGTCTTGAGGCAGGACTAACTTCACTCTCACCACCACACCCAGCCACCTTCCTCAATTTCATGTCAATAAGCAAACATGTGCATAAAAGGACTACTGAGCACAGGCGCCTTGCATAAAGTCATCAATACCACACTTTTATTAATGGAAAGCGCTAAACCAGTGTTGCTCATTTAGCTTTTAAAGCTAGTTAATGAAGATTACACAAGGTGGTGAACGTGAGACAACAAAGTTTGCCTATATTAACGAAATTCGGCAATGAACCTGAAGCAGATAATATAATTAATAGTCTCTGTTGAAGCCAGTCACAGACTATACTTACATATGTTAGACATTAAAGGAAGATTGGTGGTAGAACCATGCCATCTGCTTTCACTACAAACAGTAATATATCCTCCAAAAACACAATAATTGGGAGCCAATATTGATCAAAAGACCATAGGCCTAACTTCGGGGAAAATAATCAATACTAAACAAATACGAGTGAACGAATGAGGATGGCCAAAAAAGTACATGAATTCCAAACATGACACCTTCCAGAGGAAATACGCAGATACTATCAACATATTATACTTCATTACACAGACATGTACATGAATGACAATTACTAATTATGTTTAGTGATTAGTTATACGAATCGCGCTAATGATGAACAGTAAACTGTCTATCCCAAGTATATTACAATGGGATAAGACTGGTTAGGGAGGTTGATACACAAGAAATACTTGTAATAAAAGCCGCCAACAAAGAAAAGAAGAAAAGAAAAGAAGAAAAGAAGAATAGAAGAAGAAGAAGAATAGAAGAAGAATAGAAGAAGAAGAATAGAAGAAGAAGAATAGAAGAAGAATAAGAAGAATAGAAGAAGAATAGAAGAAGAAGAATAGAAGAAGAAGAATAGAAGAACAGAAGAAGAATAGAAGAAGAATAGAAGAAGAAGAATAGAAGAAGAAGAATAGAAGAAGAAGAATAGAAGAAGAAGAATAGAAGAAGAAGAATAGAAGAAGAAGAATAGAAGAAGAATAGAAGAAGAATAGAAGAATAGAAGAAGAAGAATAGAAGAAGAATAGAAGAACAATAGAAGAATAGAAGAACAGAAGAATAGAATAGAAGAAGAACAGAAGAATAGAAGAACAGAAGAAAATAGAAGAATAGAAGAAAACAGAAGAATAGAAGTAGAAGAAGAATAGAAGAAGAATAGAAGAATAGAAGACGAAGAAGAATAGAAAAAGAAGAATAGAAGAATAGAAGAGGAATAGAAGATGAATAGAAGAATAGAAGAGGAATAGAAGAATAGAAGAGGAATAGAAGAAAAGAATAAAGAAGAAAGAAAAGAAGATGCCAACAGCAGCAACAGCAGCCAACAGCAGCAGCAGCAGCAGCCAGCAGCAACAGTCAACATCGGCAGCAACAGCCAACAGCAGAACCAGCAGCAGCCAACAGCAGCAGCAGCAGCCAGCAGCAACAGTCAACATCGGCAGCAACAGCCAACAGCAGCAGCCAACAGCAGCAGCAGCCAACAACAGCAGCAGCCAACAACAGCAGCAGCAGCTAACGCGGCCAACAACAGGCGGCAGCCAACAGCAGCGGCGGCGGCAGCAAGCAGCGGCGGCCAGCAACAAGCACGGCGGCGGCAGCCAAACGGCGGCAGCAGGCAGCAAGGCCAGCAGCAGCAGCCGGCAGCACGGCAGCGGCGGCCACGCAGCGGCTGCGGCGGTAAGCAGCAGGCAGCAGCGGCAAGCAAGGCAGCGGCCAGCAGCAGCGCGGCGGCCCAGGCAGCAGCGGTCAGCAGCGGCAAGGCGGCCAGCAAGCGGCCGCCGTCAACAACGGCAGCGCAGGCAACAGGCGGCGGCAGCCAACAAGCAGCAGCAGCGGCGGCGGCGGCCAACAACAGCGGCAGGCCGCGGCGGCCAACAACAGCAGCAGCCGCAGCGGCAGCAGCGCAGCAACGGCAGCGCGGCGGCCAAGGCAACGCAGGCAGCGCGGCGGAACAACAGCAGCGGCGCGGCGTACAACAGCGGCGCGCGGCGGCCAAGCAACAGCGGCAGCCGCGGCGGCCAACAACCAGCAGCGGCGGCGCGGCGGCCGGAAGGCACGCAGGCAGCCGGCGGCGGCCAGCAACGCGCAGCGGCGGCCAGCAACGGCAGCGGCCAACAGCAGCGGCGGCGGCGCCAACAACTGCAGCACCAGCAGCAGCCAACAACTGCAGCAGCAGCAGCCAACAACAGCAGCAGCAGCAGCCGCCGCCGCAGCGACCCCAATGGAAATAAGTCACTGTCTGACTTTTTTGGGTTATCCTAGGTTCTCTATGTATGATAATTCTATGTAACTGTATTTGTGTATACCTGAATAAACTTACTTACTAGCAGCCAACAACAACAACAGCACGGCCGCCAGCGGCGGCAGCCAACAACAGGCAGCGTACGCAACCAGCAGCAAGGCCGCAGCGGTAACGCAGCACAACGCAGCGGTAGCGCCGCGGCGGCCACAACAACAGCAGCAACCAGCAACAACGTAGCAGGCGGCGGCCGCCGCCGGCCTAGCAACAACGGCGGCAGCGCGGCCGCCGCCGCCGGCCGAGCAAGCAACCGGCAGCGGCGGCGGCAGGCAGCCGCGCGCCAGCCAGCAGCCAACAGCAGCGGCAGCCGCCGCCGCGGCAACGCGGCGGCGGCGGCAGCCGCCGACAGCAACGGCAGGCGGCAGCGGCGGCAGCGGCACAACGGCAAGCAGGCAGGCAAGCAAGCACGCAGCGGCGGCCAGCAACAACAACGCATGGCAACAGGCAACAGCAGCGGCAGCCAGCAACGCAGCAGCAGCAGCAGCAACAACGGCGTCAAGGCAGCAACCAACAACAACGCAGCGCTGGCCAGCGCAGCAAGGCGAGCAACAGCAGCAGCCGGCCGTAGCGCAACAACGCAGCAGCAGCAGCCATAACAACAGCAGCAGGCGGCCAACAGCAAGCAGCGGCAGCGGCGGCAGAGGCCAACAACAACAGGCAGCAGTAACAACCAACAACGGCACGGCCGCCGGCGCCAACAACAAGCAGCAGCAGCAGCTAACAACAGGCGGCCAGGCCAAGGCAACGGCAGGCAGCAGCAGCCAACCAACAGCAAGGCAGGCCAGCGGCAGCAACAGTAGCAGCAGGCAGGCAGCCAACAACAGCAGCGGCAGCAGGCAGGCAACGGAGCAGGCGGCAAACAGCAGCGCGGCAGCAGCACGCCAGGCAGCAGCGCAGGCGGCGGTGGAACCAACAGCAGCGGCAGCCAACAACAGCGCAGCGGCGGCCAGCAACGCAGCGGCAACAGCAAGGCAGGCGCAGCGCGCGCAGCGGCGGCCAACAACGGCAGCAGCAGCACAAACGCCAGCACGCAGGCGCAACAACAGCAGCAACGGCAGGCGCAGCAACAACACGGCGGCCGCCGCAGCAACGAACAGCAGCGGCGGCAGCCGCCGCGGCGGCCAAGGCCAAGCAGCGGCGGCAAGGCAGCAGCGCGCGCGGCAGCAACAAGCGGAGCGGCGGCACAGCAGCGGCCGCGACAGAACAGCAGCAGCGGCGCAGCCGCCGCAGCAGCAACAACAGCAAGCAGCAGCGCCGCGCGCAGCAGCCAACAGCAGCAGCGCAGCAGCAGCCGCCGCCGCAGCGGCCAACAACAACAGCAGCAGCGCCGCAGCGGCCAACAGCAGCAACAGCGGCGGCGGCCGCCGCAGGCCAGCAACAAGCAGCAGGCCGCAGCGCTAGCAGCAGCGGCAGCAGCGGCAAGCGCGCAACAACGCAGCAGCAGCGGCCGCGCGCCAACAACAACAGCAGCAGCAGCAGCCGCCGCCGCCAACAGCAGCAGCAGCCAACAACAGCAGCAGCAGCAGCAGCAGCAGCCGCCGCAGCAGCCAACAACAGCAGCAGCAGCAGCAGCAGCAGCAGCCGCCGCAGCAGCCAACAACAACAGCAGCAGCAGCAGCCGCCGCAGCAGCCAACAACAGCAGCAGCAGCAGCAGCCGCCGCAGCAGCCAACAACAGCAGCAGCAGCAGCCGCCGCAGCAGCCAACAACAGCAGCAGCAGCCAACAACAGCAGCAGCAGCCAACAACAGCAGCAACAGCAGCCAACAACAGCAGCAGCAGCAGCCAACAACAGCAGCAGCAGCAGCCGCCGCCGCCAACAGCAGCTACACATGAAACATCACATTATGAACAAGTCCTTACATCATCCTTCTTACATCATAACTCTCAAATTTGAGTGTGACAGTGATTAAATCATTTACATGTATGATTGAGGATGAAGTATGTGTAAGTGTGAGTGTTGTTATTGTTGTGAGTAATGTTGAATGTTAGTGTTATGTGAGGCGGAGGTGAGGGTTGGCCGCCCTGGCATGCGTCATGCCACGCACCGCCGGACATACGATCAAAACTTTCAACCACACCTACACTAATTCTAGCTTAAATATTCACGCTATATATGTATTTACAACTGTAAGGAATCGTCCGTGTCATATTCAGGTGACAAGACAGTTATCATGGGTGGTTTACTAGTATGGTGTACAACAACAGTCTTCTCACCTCCTGTCGCCGCTTGGACCATCTTCCACACGGACTCTCCTCTAATATTTCACTTTCATCCTCACTGTCCTCGCCACTTTCTCTAGGCGACTTAGCTTCGGTCTCATTGCCATTCTTACTCCCCGTCATAATGAACGTGAGAGACTTAATAGGTTATTGGGCACAAATGAAGCACACACGGTACACTCAATACATGACGTACATCCTGTGCTGGTCGTCTACAAGTGAACACTGAAGCACCAACACTGGGCGTGCACCACCACCCCTGCTGCCACAACCTCCACACAAAACTATCGTACACATAACATATATCTCTCATTATTTGATTTTATTGCAGCATTTGTATTCTAACATTAATTGTGTATTACATATATGTAGGCGTGTCTCACTGTAGACGTCCTTTTGTATATGTGTGTCAGCATATGGAAGACTATTTAAGAACATAAGAAAGGAGGAACACTGCAGGAGGCCTGCTGGCCCATACTAGGCAGGTCCTTTACTAACAAAACATTTGCCCAACCCAATTTTCAATGCCACCCAAGAAACAAGCTCTGATGTGAAAGTTCCACTCAAATCCAACCCCTCCCACTCATGTACTTTTCCAACCTAAATTTGAAACTACCCAAAGTCCTAGCCTCAATAACCCAACTGTTCCACTCATCAACTACCCTATTTCCAAACCAATACTTTCCTATGTCCTTTCTAAATCTAAACTTATCTAATTTAAATCCATTACTGTGGGTTCTCTCTTGGAGAGACATCCTCAAGATCTTATTAATATCCCCTTTATTAATACCCATCTTCCACTTATACACTTCGATCAGGTCTCCCCTCATTCTTCGTCTAACAAGTGAATGTAACTTAAGAGTCTTCAATCTTTCTTCATAAGGAAGATTTCTAATGCTATGTATTAATTTAGTCATCCTACGCTGAATGTTTTCTAACGAATTTATGTCCATTCTGTAATATGGAGACCAGAACTGAGCTGCATAATCTAGGTGAGGCCTTACTAATGATGAATAAAGCTGCAGTATGATCTCTGGACTTCTGTTGCTTACACTTCTTGATATAAATCCCAGTAATCTATTTGCCTTATTACGTACGCTTAGGCATTGCTGTCTTGGTTTAAGGTTGCTGCTCACCATAACCCCCAAGTCCTTTTCGCAATCTGTATGGCTAAGTTCTACATCATTTAACTTATAAGTACTAGGGTTATGGGCACTCCCAAGCTTCAGAACCTTGCATTTATCTACATTGAACTGCATCTGCCACTTTTCTGACCAAGAATAGAGTTTGTTTAAATCCTCCTGAAGTTCCATAACATCTTCGTTTGAGTCAATTATCCTACCTAACTTTGTGTCATCGGCGAATTTGCTCATATCACTAGTAATTCCCTCATCAAGATCATTGATATATATTATAAACAACAACGGGCCCAAGACTGATCCCTGTGGAACGCCACTTGTTACAGATCCCCACTCGGATTTAACCCCATTTATGGATGAATGGTTCAGAGAACCGACATGTTGATAAATTAGACACATGTGCAACTCTTGGGTATCTTTATTGAGGAAACGTTTCGCCACACAGTGGCTTCATCAGTCCATACGTAGGAGAAACTTGAAGAACAGGAGGAGAATGAGGTAATCAGTCCCTCAACCCTGAGTCGATGTGTTCAGTACATCAATCTTGAATAGAATATTCAAGATTGATGGA
>NW_027198140.1:0-49037 GCF_038502225.1 Cherax quadricarinatus
TTAAGTTGATTGGTTAATTGGGCTCAAAATCTACCGACCAAAATACTTTAATTCCTAAAGTTTTGACTTCATCGCTCTCGGGCCGTGAGGTTGTGCTACGCCTTGATCCTGCATTCGTCACTCAACCTTGGTGGAGGACGGACATTGGCGGTTGAGCTAGCACCTCTTGGTAGCACTGAGTGATTTTCACAAGATGGCGCAGGCTATCAGGCGGAGAACCAACACTGTGTGTATTGAGATGTTGAAAGGAACGGTTTATCATACCAATGCTTCTGTTATGCTGCCTGCCATACTACGAGATACCTACTGCATCAACAACGACGATCTGTATGGTATTGCCTTAAACGGAGCTACAAGGATCTTTGTGAAATTCGTGACGGCTGCGACATATGACAAGATGGTGGAAAAATAACAAGACGTGTGCATGAAGGTTAATCCTGGTTTAGAAGTACGAGTGAGGGACGTATCCAAGTATTATACTTGGGTAAAGTTACGGAATGTCCCATTTGAAGCGGATGAAGAAGATATAAAAGCAACATTCGAAGAGTATGGTGTTATACATCAGGCATCAGTTGGAAGGTGGTCTGAGGGTATGTATGCTGGACTGCGTGAGGGCTCCTTTACCCTCAAAATGTCTTTGCGCAAATCTATACCATCATATGTGACACTGAGTGACTTTAGAACTCAGGTATATGTAACATATGCGGGGCAGAGACGAACCTGTAGACTGTGTGGAGCTTTTGATCATATATATGGCTGTAATGTGTCCTCGTCGATCGGCACCTGAGAAACATGGAGAGGAGAAAGGAGTGGGGAAGGACAGAGAGGTGACGACCCAGTTTACAGGGGAGAATCTTCAAGATCATAGAACATGGAGTGAAATCGTGGACGACAATCCGGTAGAATGTGCAGGACAATCCGATAGAATGTGCAACATTACCGGAGGTCTCTCAGGTTATTGAGAATATGCGTATGGAGGATGAGGTGAGACGAGTGGAATTGGGTAGTCAAGTTACGGCTGCAATAGACACTGTTATACAAGAATTCTTGGATGATCAGAATGAGGACGGGACACTAAGCGTGGTGTCGGATGGGAAACCTGTAGGTGAGGGTGGAATTCAAGAGGTGGGTAATGTGGGTGATGGGAATACGCAATCACAGAGGATTAGTGAGGTTGTGGCTGAAATCCACAATGTGGAAAGTGAAGATGAGGGAATGCACATAGTTGAGGCATCACGCAAGAGAGAGGCAGGTGCTTCTGACAGTGATGATGTCCTCACACCAGCGCAACTATCTGGTAAGAAACTCTCAGTGGATGTGCCAAAAAAAGTAACGGGGGGGGGAGGGGCAGAGGAAAGGTGAGGCAAAGAAATGACATTGTGAAAAGTATGTAGCGCAAAAACGTAAGGAAACGCAAGGATATCGGTCGATTGGTAAATAGCATTTTTAAGTGTCTAACATTAAATGTTAATGGCCTAAGGGCTGATGTAAAGCGTAAGATCTTTAGTGATTTTTTAAAGAGACTTGGAATACAAGTAATATTTTTACAAGAGCATAATTTTCGGTATGGAAGGGATTTGTTGGTAGATGGATATAAAGTTTATGCTGGGTATACTGGGAAGCTTAAAGGAGGTGATGCTGTTTTAATAGCTGAGATCAGTCCTTTCTAATTGTTACATTGGGAAGAAGGGGGAGATGGGAGAGTAGCGAGGGTGGATGGGACATGGGGTGGGGTACGTGTGTGTTTTGTGAGTGTATACATGCCGGCGGACAGTAATAGACGTGTTAAAGAGGATTTTGTACGGGACACACTGATTTATCATATGCGGAGGTTACCTGTGGAGCCGAGGGATGCAGGGTGTGTTTTGGGGGTCCTACGGGATGTTTTAGGGGGAGCAGGCTTAGCGGATGTAGTGAGGAGGGAGAGGTGGAATGTGGAGCATACTTATGTGAGGAGAGGATATGCGGCACGACTAGATCGTATTTATGCTCCTCCCGGGTTACAGGTTGCTAATACAGAAACTATAAATGTAGTGTTTTCACATCATAGAGGAGTGGTCGTGGATATGGGATGGGGAGGTTTACCAAAGCGTTACATGAGTTATTGGAAACTTAATGTGAGATTGTTAGATGAGCTGGAGGACGGTGTTAGTTTTGTTGAGTGGTGGACAAATGAGTGGACAAAGGGGAGAAAAGGAGGTGATACACTACGATGATGGGAGGAATATGGAGAACTTGATGAGGGTTCTTATATTTATTAAAGTATTGCAATGTTTTAAAATAAAATAATAAAGTATGGAGTAAGATAAGATAAGATAAGATAAGATTTCGTTCGGATTTTTAACCCCGGAGGGTTAGCCACCCAGGATAACCCAAGAAAGTCAGTGCGTCATCGAGGACTGTCTAACTTATTTCCATTGGGGTCCTTAATCTTGTCCCCCAGGATGCGACCCACACCAGTCGACTAACACCCAGGTACCTATTTGCTGCTAGGTGAACAGTGGTATAAACCTTGGTAATAAATACCGACAAGTTGGTTTAGAAAGACACGTAAGCAAACACTATAACATATTTATTAGAAAACGTTTCGGTCCTGGGACCTTGATCACTTCTAACATACAGAGGTAGAAAGACATTATATATATAGGCGGAGAGTGAGATGTGACGCACGTGACCTGAGGAATGTCATAAGAACATAAGAATGGAGGAACACTGTAGAAGGCCTACTGGCCCATGCGAGGCCCATGAAGTTGTCATCATAGGCAGAGGTTGTTTTGATAAGGACCTGCCTCGCATGGGCCAGTAGGCCTTCTACAGTGTTCCTCCATTCTTATGTTCTTATGACATTCCTCAGGTCACGTGCGTCACATCTCACTCTCCGCCTATATATATAATGTCTTTCTACCTCTGTATGTTAGAAGTGATCAAGGTCCCAGGACCGAAACGTTTTCTAATAAATATGTTATAGTGTTTGCTTACGTGTCTTTCTAAACCAACTGGGAGAAATACAACCCTCTAAGTATATACTCTGTGTTGCATAGACATATGACCAGAGCTTAAACACTGGATCAGAAGTTAGGTACAACACTTGGCGTTGGCGTCACGGGTGAGTGACGTCACGGATGAGTGACGTCACGGATGAGTGACGTCACGGGTGAGTGACGTCACGGGTGAGTGACGTCACGGGTGAGTGACGTCACGGGAGACGTCAGACGTGAAACTGGTAGCGAGTACTTTGGTCAGTGAAACATTTCTGATATCTAGCTATATTTATTTAGATTAAAATTCATAATATAAATAAAAAATAACTTAATAAATAAATTATCTTCAGATAAGTTCCAGATATATCTCTTGAGCACTAACAGCCTCGTTAAAGAAATATAACAAAACACTTGACAGGTGAACCAGTGGTTCTGAGAGAGCTGGTTCAGTCGCTCTGCCTCAACCTAACATGTCAGCGACTGTGATCAGTTTAGTGTTGGGTGAGGTAGTGACCGCATGTGTGTGTTACAGTGCGCAATATTACGTTAAGTGTGAGTGATATAGTGTGAAATGTAATGCACAACGTGTTACTGATATGTGGATAAAATCAAACGGTAGATATTGTGTTGCAGTGTGTAGAATGTCATAAGAAAACCTAACAGTTTTTATCATTAGCTATCCTCAGTTTTTTTTTAATTTCAACTTTTTCTTTCTCGCTCATAACGCGAGAAGCCTCATCCGATATGCTTCTAATTTTCAAGGTTTGGCATAGCTCAAGGTCTGGTAAGGCCTGGTCACAGGTCAGTCGATACCTGGTCACAGACCGGGCGAGGCCTGGTCACAGGCCGGGCGAGGCCTGGTCACAGGCCGGGCGAGGCCTGGTCACAGGCCGGGCGAGGCCTGGTCACAGGCCGGGCGAGGCCTGGTCACAGGCCGGGCGAGGCCTGGTCACAGGCCGGGCGAGGCCTGGTCACAGGCCGGGCGAGGCCTGGTCACAGGCCGGGCGAGGCCTGGTCACAGGCCGGGCGAGGCCTGGTCACAGGCCGGGCGAGGCCTGGTCACAGGCCGGGCGAGGCCTGGTCAGAGACCGGGTCGCGGGGGCGTTATCCCCACAAACACTCTCCAGGTATATAGCTTCAAACAATCATAAAAGCTGCCTCTCAAGTCACCGCCAGCAGAGAGTGAAATTCAGGTAAGTGGGTGTAGAGTTGATCATTTTATATGTAATATAATGCTGATGAAGCCACTTGGACATGGAAGTCTTGAGCTCTAGATTTTTTTCACTCTCGTGCGTCCTCACGAATAATGCATTGTAGCAAGACATCAACAGATAAGAGGGCAGAGCTGTATGACCCTTATAGGTTTAGCGCTTAGTTATAATAATAGTAACATAGGAGAAATTCTCTGAGGCTAGGAAGAAGCTATCATTGAAACCTTCTGTCTTGCTTCAGAGAATTTCCCCTCTTATATGTTGCTGTCTTGCAACATTTCATAGCTCCTGACGACGCACGAGGGTGCGAAAGATCTAGAACCAAAGATTATGATCCCAAAGTGGCTTGTTCTTCATTGTTAAGATAGCGTTTACGGTTGCACTGCATTCAATGTAAGGTAAGAAAAAATCATTCACAGTTTCCGGGTGGGAACGTCTTCAGTGCTTAATGCCTGATGCAAATAAACCTTGAAAGTTCACGTTAAACGTGTGTGTGTGAGTGGAAGGGAGGGGGGGAATTTGTCAATATTAAAATAATGGTTAAGGAAACTGAATCATTGTTAACTGCCATAACGGGAGATTTACTCTTGTGATCGGCTTCAAACTGTCACCACTCGTGTGGTTCACTGAACACAATGTTCGCCTTCTTGTTGCTTAGCAAACGTTCCGATTTCCTAATTTTATTGAATAAAAAGTGAAGTTTATTTATATTTAATAACTAAAATGATTCTTCTTATCAGCCAAAAAATTATAATGAATCATTCTATATAAATGATGACAATCCTTAACTTTGTTATTAATAAGTGTTAATTTGAAATATTCCTGAAACTGTTATTTCTGATCGTCTTCAGTCTTTCTCCCTTGATGGATTTTATTAACACAATGTTTGATGCTCACTTTGAGTTCGTGATCATTTCAATTTACCAGTTTTATTAATTCCTAATTTCAGTGTAATAAAGAATGTTTCTGACGGGAAGTATTTTTTGTATTATTGATTTGGCACTGTATAACTACCAAGTGGAATTTTTTTAAAGCAGTTTTATGAAAAAAATCTTGAATTATGAAAATACAGTTTTTTAAATGAGTGTAGAGAATTTTTATTAATTATAAATGTAAAGAAAACCCGCGAAGAAGTTTTTTTTTTTTAGTTTCTTTGTGTGTGTCAAGGATAGACTTGTTTGTTTTCAGAACATAATCGACAAAACTTTTTTCTGTCTGAAGCATTTTTTTTCTCTCTAACTTATTGGGCGAGCATTAAACTTTCATTACTGATGTAATGTATATAGAGGAAGATGTGGTGAAATATTTGCTGGTGTTGGTGACCTGTCAACAATAATACATAGAACATTTACAGATAATTGTATTGCTTGCCCTTGATGCTGGTGAGTGGCTCTTGATCTTGAAGGGACAATTCTTCTCAAGTGAATCGACTCTGAATGTGTCTCATTTCACAGTTGCTATATAATCTCAATTAGTTTAGCGCTATTGGCTGACTCCTAGATGAAACACAACTTATCTTCAGGTTGTGTAGGTGCAAGTGATGGTGTTTCCTGTGTAACTGAATATTGTATTTAGATGTCAGCCTTATAAACTTAGTGCTGATGTATTGACCTCGAAGAAAACGTCACCAAGATGGTAGGTTGTATAAGGTTTTAAGTGCCAGTTTTATTAATAAAGTTGGTTTATTTGAATGCCTTTTCTGTTCATAACTCAGTGTTGGGATTTATTCTGTTATTACAGTTTAAATAGTAATGTACTTCAAGGTGCCTATGATTTATCTGCCCAGACACCATTGCGAAAATTAAGTTCCCTAAGGTTAAGTAAAATTAAATTATTTTCAGAATTACTTAGGTCTGTTTGCTTTTTTTCGGGAATTTGGAAAATGTAAACGACGCTGCTTTTGTGATAACCTTTGATTATTATAATAAAAAAGAAGCGCTAAGCCACAAGGGCTATACAGCCCTGATAACCTTTGACTGTCGCTGCTATTATCTTCAACTCTTTTATGCTGGTAACTTGACAATGTAGCATGTAAATTATTCAGCTTTGTGTTTACGTATTTTAAGATATTTGTGTCTGAAGGTTTGAATTAGATTTGGTTTGTCTATTTCCTAAATTACCTATTTATTGAAGACATTATGATATTAGAATCTGATTACTTGAAAATATTAATTCTGAGTCGCTTCAAATCTTAACGTTAATATTTAACTGCGTTACAGACCTGTGCAACACTCCGCAACATTCTAATTAAAAGGACACAAGTGCAACTAATGTGACATTTATTGTAGCAACGTTTCGCAGCAACTGGTTTCTGTTTGATATTGGAGACGTTAAAACTGGGGATAGTCGAGAGAAAGAGAGACAGAGAGAGAGAGAGAGAGAGAGAGAGAGAGAGAGAGAGAGAGAGAACTAGGTAAGTAGGTCTTCCATTATTCAACCTTTAAAACATTTCGAAATTTTCACTCCCAAATACTGTATATATCAGTAGATCAACGTAAACAAAGTCAAGAGTTTCTTATACATTATAATAACGTTAACTGTCAGTTTTATGTGGTAACTCTTCCTCTTGGCTAGTATAAAAATATTTGTTTTTCTAATTAAAATAAGTGTAACAACTTTTAATTTTTAGTAACTTCGAAATTTTTATTCCAAAAGTTACTCTAGTTTATAATGCATTACCAGTTACATAACATATTAGTGCTCTGCCTTTCTCACATAAGAGGTTTCTCAGAAAGCAAAATATTAGTTATAAAAACTTAGGCTTTTTGGGTCCTTAAAGAATTAAACCCCAGATTAATTAACACTTGCCCCCATGCTCCCAGTGTCCTTGATCCTATTGGAAAGAATTGATCTGGGTCCTCCTGAAACTTCCTGAATCACCGCGTTCACCTTAAAAAGTATAGTAGGAAGGATACAGCTATTGCAGACACTTGCGTGTAGTCCCACTCAGTCTCCTTTCTATCTTTCCAGAATTGAGTGATGATTCTATTCAGGTATTTCTGGCTGCCTTGGGCCTCAGTTACTGAGGTACTTGTTATGCTGGACAAGACTGGAGAGACTAGCCTTGATATAATTAAACTAGTCGCGTCTGACATACTTTTTTTCTGGTATAACGTAAGAGACCATAGAACCTAAACTGACCAGCTGACAAATTGTCAAAGATACACTTGTACAGGGTGATAATAGAGGCCACTAGAGAAAGAGCTAAACCAATTCGAATGGCCTGAGATTTGAAGAGAGTGCCTAGAAGGAATTAGGGACAACTAAAAGGAAATCTTCAGCATGTGATGTCTCTCTGCTAGGAGGCCAATTGTATCCTTTATCATAGGCATTATCAGTAGTCTTTATGAAATTTTTCCCCACAATGGGTATTTTACAGTGGAACTGTTTATGTTCTCAGGGAAGGGCTGGACTACAAATATATCACACAGCACTGCTGCTTAAATGAAGTTTTCGTTGAGAGTTCGTACCAGTCCTCTCACGCGTTCTAAAACTATCTCCTGCACTAGATTACCTTTATCTCATAGATAATTTATTAAGATATAATATAAAAGTTTCATTCCTCACAAGGGTTCACAAATGTATACTAACACTGCAGGTATTATTTTGTTTTCCTTAAATATATTAGATAAATAATAAAAGCAGCAGTGAGCGTTACCTCAACCAGAACTAAGCAGGTTCCTACAATAAGCAAGATTTTCTCCTCTACTGTTGATGATTTCTATCCCACAAACAATCCACACCTCATCTTCTTCACTTATCACATTTAAATTTAAATAATAACTCATATTTTCTACTTTTCTTGGCAATCCAGTGTTACCAGGGATGAGAATCAGATGATACGAGACTACCTGCAACAAGCTGTGTATATTGATGGTGTGGTGGAAGTCTAACAGAGAGGGAGAGAGGAGGGAGGGGGATGTGGAGGGTGGGGGGAGATGAGGGAGCGGGAGAGATGAGGGAGCGGGAGAGATGAGGGAGCGGGAGAGATGAGGGAGCGGGAGAGATGAGGGAGCGGGAGAAGAGGGAGGGGGAGAGGAAGGAGGGAGGGAGAGGAAAGTAAGCGTACATAGTAATAATTATCTGCAGAGAAATGATTTTCAACAAGTGATTTTCATTCTCGTTATAGAAAAACCAGTATCAAAGTAATTATTAAAATCAAAACAATCACATTCGATAGGTATAAATACATTATCAAATTAAACAAATCTTTTCTCATAACATTATAACTATAGTTTATCAGGAATCCAGAATTAAATCCAGGAATGTTAATTAAGGTTGTAGAAACAAAAAACAGTAAATATAGGTAGGTCGACCTCAGGGTTTTTGTCAATGTTCAACTATATATTAAGAAATCTAAATAAGAAGTCAGGTAATATATAGTTTGAAGTAACTGGCGGTCTTTCTCACACCAATAAACAACGTTGGATCTACAGCCAGAGTTGTCAGGACGGACTTGGAATATACCATTTAGTCCAGTTGGTTACTGATGCCACCATGGTCCAGATGGCCACTGCTGCCACCATGGTCCAGATGGCCACTGCTGCCACCATGGTTCACTGATGAACCACATGCCTGTTGTGAACTGTACCACTGTTGGCATGTTCACTGTTGAGAACTGTACCATGTTCACTGTTGCGAACTGTACCATGTTCACTGTTGAGAACTGTACCATGTTCACTGTTGTGAACTGTACCATGTTCACTGTTGTGAACTGTACAATGTTCACTGTTGTGAACTGTACAATGTTCACTGTTGTGAACTGTACAATGTTCACTGTTGTGAACTGTACAATGTTCACTGTTGTGAACTGTACCATGTTCACTGTTGTGAACTGTACCATGTTCACTGTTGTGAACTGTACCATGTTCACTGTTGTGAACTGTACCATGTTCACTGTTGTGAACTGTACCATGTTCACTGTTGTGAACTGTACCATGTTCACTGTTGTGAACTGTACCATGTTCACTGTTGTGAACTGTACCATGTTCACTGTTGTGAACTGTACCATGTTCACTGTTGTGAACTGTACCATGTTCACTGTTGTGAACTGTACCATGTTCACTGTTTGTGAACTGTACCATGTTCACTGTTGTGAACTGTACTGTTGTGAACTGTACCAACTGTTGTGAACTGTACCATGTTCACTGTTGTGAACTGTACCATGTTCACTGTTGTGAACTGTACCATGTTCACTGTTGTGAACTGTACCATGTTCACTGTTGTGAACTGTACCATGTTCACTGTTGCGAACTGTACCATGTTCACTGTTGTGAACTGTACCATGTTCACTGTTGTGAACTGTACCATGTTCACTGTTGCGAACTGTACCATGTTCACTGTTGTGAACTGTACCATGTTCACTGTTGTGAACTGTACCATGTTCACTGTTGTGAACTGTACCATGTTCACTGTTGTGAACTGTACCATGTTCACTGTTGTGAACTGTACCATGTTCACTGTTGTGAACTGTACCATGTTCACTGTTGTGAACTGTACCATGTTCACTGTTGTGAACTGTACCATGTTCACTGTTGTGAACTGTACCATGTTCACTGTTGTGAACTGTACCATGTTCACTGTTGTGAACTGTACCATGTTCACTGTTGTGAACTGTACCATGTTCACTGTTGTGAACTGTACCATGTTCACTGTTTGTGTACCAACTGTACCATGTTCACTGTTGTGAACTGTACCATGTTCACTGTTGTGAACTGTACCATGTTCACTGTTGTGAACTGTACCATGTTCACTGTTGTGAACTGTACCATGTTCACTGTTGTGAACTGTACCATGTTCACTGTTGTGAACTGTACCATGTTCACTGTTGTGAACTGTACCATGTTCACTGTTGTGAACTGTACCATATTCACTGTTGTGAACTGTACCATGTTCACTGTTGTGAACTGTACCATGTTCACTGTTGTGAACTGTACCATGTTCACTGTTGTGAACTGTACCATGTTCACTGTTGTGAACTGTACCATGTTCACTGTTGTGAACTGTACCATGTTCACTGTTGTGAACTGTACCATGTTCACTGTTGTGAACTGTACCATGTTCACTGTTGTGAACTGTACCATGTTCACTGTTGTGAACTGTACCATGTTCACTGTTGTGAACTGTACCATGTTCACTGTTGTGAACTGTACCATGTTCACTGTTGTGAACTGTACCATGTTCACTGTTGTGAACTGTACCATGTTCACTGTTGTGAACTGTACCATGTTCACTGTTGTGAACTGTACCATGTTCACTGTTGTACTGTACCATGTTCACTGTTGTGAACTGTACCATGTTCACTGTTGTGAACTGTACCATGTTCACTGTTGTGAACTGTACCATGTTCACTGTTGTGAACTGTACCATGTTCACTGTTGTGAACTGTACCATGTTCACTGTTGTGAACTGTACCATGTTCACTGTTGTGAACTGTACCATGTTCACTGTTGTGAACTGTACCATGTTCACTGTTGTGAACTGTACCATGTTCACTGTTGTGAACTGTACCATGTTCACTGTTGTGAACTGTACCATGTTCACTGTTGTGAACTGTACCATGTTCACTGTTGTGAACTGTACCATGTTCACTGTTGTGAACTGTACCATGTTCACTGTTGTGAACTGTACCATGTTCACTGTTGTGAACTGTACCATGTTCACTGTTGTGAACTGTACCATGTTCACTGTTGTGAACTGTACCACTGTTCTGAACTGTACCATGTTCACTGTTGAGAACTGTACCATGTTCACTGTTGTGAACTGTACCATGTTCACTGTTGTGAACTGTACCATGTTCACTGTTGTGAACTGTACCATGTTCACTGTTGTGAACTGTACCATGTTCACTGTTGTGAACTGTACCATGTTCACTGTTGTGAACTGTACCATGTTCACTGTTGTGAACTGTACCATGTTCACTATCGACGCAAACTTCACCTAAACATTAACATTAAATATTCTTTATGAGATAAATATTGAGATAAAAGAAATAACATTGTGTGCCGAACAATTTAAGGAATAATACATGATAACATTTAAGGAATAATACATAATAACATTTAAGGAATAATACATGATGACATTTAGGGAATAATACATGATAACATTTAAGGAATAATACATGATAACATTTAAGGAATAATACATGATGACATTTAGGGAATAATACATGATAACATTTAAGGAATAATACATGATAACATTTAAGGAATAATACATGATAACATTTAAGGAATAATACATGATGACATTTAAGGAATAATACATGATGACATTTAAGGAATAATACATGATGACATTTAGGGAATAATACATGATAACATTTAAGGAATAATACATAATAACATTTAAGGAATAATACATGATGACATTTAAGGAATAATACATGATGACATTTAGGGAATAATACATGATAACATTTAAGGAATAATACATGATAACATTTAAGGAATAATACATGATAACATTTAAGGAATAATACATGATAACATTTAAGGAATAATACATGATGACATTTAGGGAATAATACATGATAACATTTAAGGAATAATACATGATAACATTTAAGGAATAATACATGATGACATTTAGGGAATAATACATGATAACATTTAGGGAATAATACATGATAACATTTAGGGAATAATACATGATAACATTTAAACATCGCGGTAAATAACAATACAACAATAATGTTATAAAATTTGCTGACATTGACTCATCACAGAACATGACAACGTAACATAGAATCTCAGTAAGTCAGACGTACTGACCAGTGTACAAGAGACACCACCTTAAAATTCTAGTTTAATTTTAAATCCCAAAATTTTAGTTTTTTCACCTCATAACGATTGTTTTGTGTGTGGTGGTGAAAATTTTCTTATAATCCTGAAGTGGGTTAGGGAAGTAAAAATGTTAGAATAGAGAAAAATTTGCTCAATTTTTTTAATAAAGATTTCTAGAAATACTATCTTCCATAAGATAATTTTGATAGTGTCTTCTTTACCTTACACACAAGTGTCTCAAACTAGTCACTTTCCACACCTTTCACAATGAATGTCTCGAAAATCCCGAAAAGCAACGTTCTCCATCAGAATATTGAAATGCATTAAGTTACTGAATTCCCTAATATTGTTCAAGCTTGATTTTTTCTGCCTCCAACTTCTCGATTCTATGTTGTAAAGAGAAACATAATTTTAATAACCGTTAGGGAGAGTGTGTATATGAAGGGTATAAATTCGTGTGTGGCACAGGGGAGACGTGCGTGTGCTCACCTATTTGTACTCGCCTATTTGTGGCTGCAGGAGTCAAGTCATAGCCCCTGCCCCCGCCTCTACACTGATTGCTACTAGGGCCTCTCTCTCCCTGCTCCGTGAGCTTTATCAAACCTCATCTTAAAACTATGTATGGTTCCCGCCTCCACTACATCACTTTCTAGGATATTCCACTGCCTGACAACTCTATAACTGAAGAAATACTTCCTAATATCCCTTTGATTTATCTGAGTCTTCAACTTCCAATTGTGACCTCTTGTTTCTGTGTCCTATCTTTGAAACATCACGTCTTTGTCCACCTTGTCTACTCCGCGCAGTAATTTATATATCGTTATCATGTCTCCCCTGACCCTCCTGTCCTCCAGTGTCGTCAGGCTGATTTCCCTTAACCTATCTTCGTAGGACAATCCCCTTACCTCTGGGATTAGTCTTGTTGCAAACCTTTGCACTTTCTCTAATTTCTTAACGTGCTTGACCAGGTGTGGATTCCAAACTGGCGCTGTATACTCCAGGATGGGCCTGACGTAAATGGTGTACAGAGTCTTGAACGATTCCTTGCTGAGGTATCGGAACGCTATCCTTAGGTTTGCCAGACGCCCGTATGCTGCAGCAGTAATCCGACTGATGTGCGCCTCAGGTGTTATACTCACCCCCAGATCTTTTTCCTTGAGTGAGGTCTGCAGTCTTTGGCCACCTAGACTATACTGAGTCTGCGGTCTTCTTTGCCCTTCCCCAATCTTCATGACTTTGCATTTGGCAGAGTTAAACTCAAGGAGCCAGTTGCTGGACCAGGCTTGTAGCCTGTCCAGGTCTCTCTGTAGTCCTAACTGATCCTCGACCGATTTGTTTTTCCTCAATACCTTCACATCATCTGCAACAAGGACACTTCTGAGTCTATCCCTTCCGTTATGTCATTCACATATACGAAAAACAGCACAGGTCCTAGGACTGACCCCTGTGGAACCCCGCCTGTCACAGGTGCCCACTCTGACACCTCGTCACGTACCATGACTCGTTGTTGCCTCCCTGTCAGGTATTCTCTGATCCATTGCAGTGCCTTTCCTGATGTGTGACAGACCCTCTAGCTTTTGCAGTAACCTCTTGTGAGCAACTGTGTCGAAGGCTTTCTTGCAGTCTAAGAAAATGCAGTCTATCCACCCCTCTCTCTCTTGTCTTCTGTTACCTTGTCATAAAACTCCAGTAGGTGTGTGACACAAGATTTTCCTTCCCTGAGACCGTGCTGGTTGTCGATTATACACTTGTTTGTTTCCAGGTGCTCCACCACTCTCCTCCTGATGATCTTCTCCATGACTTTGCATACTATACACGTTAGTGACACAGGTCTGTAGTTTAATGCCTCATGTCTGTATCCTTTTTTAAAAATTGGGACTACATTTGCCATCTTCCATACCTCGGGGAGTTGCCCAGTTTCAGTGGATGTGTTGAAGATCTTTGTTAATGGCACACACAGCATCTCTGCTCCCTCTCTAATCTCTAAGGACCCATGGAGAGATGTCTGGTCCCACCGCCTTTGAGGTGTCAAGTTCACATAGCAGCTTCTTCACCTCCTCCTTGGTTATGTGTACCTCATCCAGCACTTGCTGGTGTACCCCCCTGTTCGGATTTCCTGGAGTCCTACTGGTTTCCACCGTAAATAATTCTTTAAATCTCGTGTTGAGCTCCTCACAAACCTCTCGGTCGTTTCTTGTGAACTCCCCATCATTCTTCGTCAGTCTGAGTACCTGGTCCTTGACTGTTGTTTTCCTACTGATGTGGTTATACAACAGCTTCGAGTCAGACTTGACTTTCGATGCTATGTCATTTTCATATTGTCGCTGAGCCTCCCTTCTTATCTTTGCATATTCGTTTCTGTCTCTTCGGCTAATCTCTCTATTTTCCTGAGTTCTTTGTCTTCTGTACCTTTTCCATTCTCTAGTACACCTAGTTTTTGCCTCCCTACACCTTAGGGTGAACCAAGGACTCGTTCTGGTCTTCCCATTATTTCTGTTTCCCTTGGGAACAAACCTCTCTACTGCCTCCTTGCATTTTGTTGCCACGTAGTCCATCATTTCCTGTACTTGTTTTCCTGTCAGTTCCTGTGTGTGTTAGTTACCATTTTGTCCGAGGCACATGTCGATTAGACACTACGCCTGTTGTGTGTGTGTGTGTGTGTGTGTGTGTGTGTGTGTGTGTGTGAGTGTGTAATTGTGGTGTCTTGTTTCTGTGTGTGTGTGTGTGTGTGTGTGTGTGTGTGTGTGTGTGTGTGTGTGTGTGTATGTGTGTATTTGTGATTACATTGATAGTGTAAGAGGCTATGAGTGTGTTTTAAATATATGTGCGTGTGTGTGTGCACGTGAGTGTGCGCGTGTGTACGTTGTTTTGTGTGTTTATGAATGATGGTGAATCCGCTATTACGTTTGCGGAAATGCACAAAAAAGTGTGAAAATGAGCGTATGTGTAAGTTTATTTAGGTGCATTTACATATAAATACACCAACATAAATTATCATACATAGTAACGTATGTGTGAATTACCCAGGATGGCACAAAAAAGTCAGTGACTTATTTCCATTGTGCGGCGCGGCGCTTGTGATTGCTCGTCTCACAAACATGTAAGACAAATAACCAAATAAAACTAAAAAAATTCAACACTATTACAGTTGTGGTGGAGGTGGACAGACAGATCAACACACGAACAATCATCAAAACACAATAAAACATTCATAAACACACTTAAGCTGCTGATTATTACAAAAAATATTATATATTTAATGCAGATGAATCGTTTGACTTAAATAGAACTCCCAAATTTTCACTGAGTGGCCAGACCTTGGTGGGAGAACTGGACGGTAGCTTGGCTGCGTCTGGCTGACCTACGATCTAGACTGTCTTGGTGGGTGTAATTACAGGACGCAGATTTCTGTGTGTCCCCTCCTGTAAGTCCACCTACCTGGACAGTCTCTACCGTAGACCAGCTAAACAAGGCCTCGTTCTCATCTGGCTAGATCACTGGGGGTGGCTGAGCTGACTCCGGGATACATAACCTGGGGAAGGCCGAAACTGGAAGATATCCTAAGGGAAGTGAGAAAGGGGAGACATCCGGGGGCCCAACGGATGGATTCCTGGACACATGGACCTGGGAAAGACAGGGATACGCTGGGGAATGGAGGCGGACAGGTGGACTCCTGGACAAATGGACAGGGACGCTGGTTGTTGCGGCAGACCTTGGGGAAGTGGGGAAGGGAGAATATCTGAGGGGACATAGATGGACTCCTGGACACATGGACCTGGGAAAGGCGAGGATACCTTGGGGAAGTGGGAAAGGGAGAATATCTGAAGGCGGACAGGTGGACTCCTGGACACATGGACCTGGGAAAGACCGGGACGCTGGTTGTTGCGGCAGACCTTGGGGAAGTGGGGAAGGGAGAATATCTGAGGGGACACAGATGGACTACTGACTTTAGGTGCCTGTCCAGTGCCTTCTTGAGGACAGCCAGGGGTCTATTGGTAATCCCCCTTATGTATGCTGGGAGGCAGTTGAACAGTCTTGGGCCCTTGACACTTACTATGTTGTCTCTTATCGTGCTAGTGACACCGCTGCTTTACATCGGGGGAATGTTGCGTCGTCTGCCGAGTCTTCTGCTTTCATAACGAGTGATAAATGGTTTACCTTTTAACTGAATTTCCTCCAAAATATCTGAAACAAACTTTTTAGACTAATCCTGGAATCCCTTGCGACTTTAACTTCATAATAATTTTTGTTTTTTCAAATTCCATATTTTCATTTATCTTATTAACTGAATATATTGATTACTTAGGTACCTTTCTCCTCTTTTGTCCTATGAGACGCTTTCATTTGTTGTTTATACATTTAGCGTCATTTTTCTTGTATATAATTTCCATGTTTAGAAAATAAGAATCCTGGGTAATTTGAACGATGCTTTGAAAGACGTTATACTGGCAACCATCACCGCCTACCTGACCCACAGGATAGTGACCAGTCAGGTCACACCTACCTGACCCACAGGATAGTGACCAGTCAGGTCACACCTACCTGACCCACAGGATAGTGACCAGTCAGGTCACACCAGTTCACCACACTCAGGTAATTTCTCAGTCCTATGACACTGATTAAGCTGAAGTCTGGTACATAGACTGTTGTAATTATTATGGTTATTCAGTGATGTATTTATTGAAACTGAGGGATTTGTGATTGATACACAAATAACCCGCACATAAGAGAGAAGCTTACGACGACGTTTCGGTCCGACTTGGACCATTGACAAAGTCACACTAACCAGAGGTGGAGCAGGACGGCTATATATAGGCAGGAGGAGGTGGTGGTAGTAGTAGCGTTTCCTGCCCTCTGCAGGTGTGGACCTTTAACGACGTCTTTTTCTTTTTCCACCAACCTCCGGCCTCACTCTCCCCACCCCTTGCATACCTAGAGGCAGACAACAGAATAACCTGCGATGACGTGGCGCCGCCGCCCATTGCGCCTCTGCCTCCATTGCCAAACCATTGCCGGACCAAGTCCAGTCCTTCATTGCGCCATTTCCGATGCTCACCCAAGCCCAGAAACCAGACCCTCAACCAAGCCTCATACTGCTATGCAGCTGAGTTAAGCCCTGGCTCTTTTTCTACACCTTAAACCATCCTCTCACCCACTATTCTTCCCCTGTCCACCTCTCCCCCTTTCACCCGCACGGGTCTTACCTGAGAGTATTGATTGATTGATTGGTAGTAGTAGTAGTAGTGTGCGGCGTCTGGTTGTCTTTGTTGTGGACGTTTCGCAATCCAGTGGCTGGATGGCGAAACGTCTACGATGGGGATGCTTGGGTGTTGTGCATGTGTCTTAATTTCATCTTGTCGGTATTATATACAATTCTTGTACTACTACTACTACTACTACTACTACCACCACCTCTTCCTGCCTATATATAGCCGTCCTGCTCCACCTCGGTCACTGTTGATGTTTGGGCACCTATAAATCACACACGATTTTCACATCTCTGGGGACACTGGAGCCACAGAGATTCACCATCTGTCACTTCCACTTTTATAACATTTTTTAACGCAACAGTCTAGAATAATTTATAACTTTGAATGTAGTATTCAGAAAGTATTTTTCTAACTTTCAGGTTGAACTGTGTCTCTGTTATATTAATAATATCCATATTTTCTGCCCATGCAGTTAATCTTAGCTCATCTCTATTATTTATAATGCTCCTAATATTAGTTTAATAAATATTAAGGTAGTTACATGTTTCCTCTGTCTGTGTTGACCCGTTACATTATAATTTGTAACGTTATAATGAACTATGTTGAACATATCCTTGAGGTATCTTGGTACTTTGTCACTTTCATCCCTAGTGCTGTAACATAATTGTTTCCCACATACACCCATACCTCTGTCTTCTATCAGTTTTATACTTAGCAACGACTGCTGTGAGAGTTGACTATCACTACCACCTCTGCCGCAGAGAGTTGACTATCACTACCACCTCTGCCCCAGAGAGTTGACTATCACTACCACCTCTGCCCCAGAGAGTTGACTATCACTACCACCTCTGCCCCAGAGAGTTGACTATCACTACCACCTCTGCCCCAGAGAGTTGACTATCACTACCACCTCTGCCCCAGAGAGTTGACTATCACTACCACCTCTGCCGCAGAGAGTTGACTATCACTACCACCTCTGCCCCAGAGAGTTGACTATCACTACCACCTCTGCCCCAGAGAGTTGACTATCACTACCACCTCTGCCCCAGAGAGTTGACTATCACTACCACCTCTGCCCCAGAGAGTTGACTATCACTACCACCTCTGCCGCAGAGAGTTGACTATCACTACCACCTCTGCCGCAGAGAGTTGACTATCACTACCACCTCTGCCGCAGAGAGTTGACTATCACTACCACCTCTGCCGCAGAGAGTTGACTATCACTACCACCTCTGCCGCAGAGAGTTGACTATCACTACCACCTCTGCCGCAGAGAGTTGACTATCACTACCACCTCTGCCGCAGAGAGTTGACTATCACTACCACCTCTGCCGCAGAGAGTTGACTATCACTACCACCTCTGCCCCAGAGAGTTGACTATCACTACCACCTCTGCCGCAGAGAGTTGACTATCACTACCACCTCTGCCCCAGAGAGTTGACTATCACTACCACCTCTGCCGCAGAGAGTTGACTATCACTACCACCTCTGCCGCAGAGAGTTGACTATCACTACCACCTCTGCCCCAGAGAGTTGACTATCACTACCACCTCTGCCCCAGAGAGTTGACTATCACTACCACCTCTGCCCCAGAGAGTTGACTATCACTACCACCTCTGCCCCAGAGAGTTGACTATCACTACCACCTCTGCCGCAGAGAGTTGACTATCACTACCACCTCTGCCGCAGAGAGTTGACTATCACTACCACCTCTGCCCCAGAGAGTTGACTATCACTACCACCTCTGCCCCAGAGAGTTGACTATCACTACCACCTCTGCCCCAGAGAGTTGACTATCACTACCACCTCTGCCGCAGAGAGTTGACTATCACTACCACCTCTGCCGCAGAGAGTTGACTATCACTACCACCTCTGCCCCAGAGAGTTGACTATCACTACCACCTCTGCCCCAGAGAGATGCATACCATCCTTTGCATACATATCTTGTTTGCCGTGGAAATTATCCCGGTATTCTACCCAGCAATTTACACCAATTTCCCTAGCCGTCCTTCACTTCCCATTTCTCTTCTAGACATAATTCAACATATGATCGGGACACTTACTTAGTCCTAATTAAATCAATAATTGTTCGTTACTTATCTAGGTGCTCCTGTCTCCTGCTCTTTCCAGTAACATGGACAGATAATTGACAGGGGCGAGGAATGGATAATCCTGCTGTAATAGGTTGGGTTTGATAACTATGACTTCAATGCGTTCACACCAAATAGAGGAAGAGATATTCGTAATATGGCATTTGAGTATACCAATACCCCCGGGTATACCAATACCATCAGATATACCAGTACCCCCGGGAAATTATTGAGACTAATTGCCCTAAAGATATAACTGATAAGAATAAACATGATGACTGTAATATAATTATCTTAGGTTAATATTAAAATAGGTTAATTTTTGAAAATAACTGGTCTAGTGTAAATACATCTTCAGAATTTCACTAAACAAGAAAGTTCTGGTAATGCAGGTTGTAGTTATGTTGGACAGAAATACAACGATGTTTGCCCAAAGTAGAATTGAGTTGCAAGTGCTGTCTCCATGTAGCTTGAATAGATGCGTTTCACTGAACATCCAGAAAACACAAATGCACTCCTGTCAGAGTGTCCTGATACATGACAAAATAACCTCACCTACCGTACATGTTTTTAACAAATTGAAAGACTTCTCATCCACCTACAGTTCATATAGGGATTCCACACTTAGACAAGTATATTAAACAGCTTTACATTCAGTAAACGTGTCACTGTTACCTTAGATGAAGATAATGATAATAATGTGAATAACAATACATAGTCTTACAGACTCCACTTTGTTAATACAACTTATTTTCACTAATATCCGGTTTTGTTTCTTAGTATTACTATTTTCAGTTAACTTTTGTTTAGAGAGTATAATCTACATTTTATTTTTTTGTTTACTGATTGTTGAGTTAGAAATATTTAATGATATGAACTTCTCTTAAATATGGTCACTGGAAATTGATCGTTTGTCTTGTAAATTTCTTAACTTTATTTAAAATAATAAAGAGATGGTGTTGGTCAGTACTGAGTTACACGGCAACTGAAGCTGACCAATTATACACATCACTGCTGCTTATTACACTGTAAGATCATAACTAACGTTGCTTCCTTCATCTTACAATTGCTACTCTGTACGTATATATATATATATATATATATATATATATATATATATATACTCTGTATATATATATATATATATATATATATATATATATATATATATATATATATATATATATATATATATATATATATTATATATATATATATAAATATAGGATGGGATCCACCTCTGGTGTAAATTGTGGGACCCATAGCCTCGGAGAAGTGGATATATATATATTATTATTATTATTATTATTATTTAAAACATACAATACATTAAATAAATAAAAGAATACAGTATCAGATCATACACAGACAATATAAATTCTTCATTGCCTAAACACACTGCAAGTTTTACTTCGCCCTGACACAAAAAATCCCTCATCACCTGTACAGTTCGTTCCTCAATACTTATGCTAAATACAAGATTATTCAATATTAGACTTGACATCAATCAAAAAAATAAAATAAAATAAAAAAAATTGCAATGTGCAGTAATATGCCAAATATATACACGCAACTGATAGATGTATAATGCCATTATATATAATTCCATTAAAACAAAATAAAACTGTGCAAGTAATACAAAATAAAGACAATCCTCCTACCCCTTCCCATCTGCTAATTACAATATACACACTGAATAATTACATTCAGTAAAAATTAAAGCAGTATAACTACCCCCCCCTCCCCATTTACCCCAGTTCACCATAACGCACAACATCTCACCGTTGTTCATTTAACTTATAAACTAATAACCAACATAATTTAAACCTATGCACATATTACATTGATGACAATAACAACTCAACAATAGTGAAAAATGTCAACTGTTATCCTAACATTACAATTGATATTAATAAAAGAACACAGTATCGCATCTTCCACATACAATATAACAGCAACAGTGTCACAAAAAACTCACTGCACATTTAACTCTTCACTGACACAAAACATTCCTCACCACTGTACACATTGTCCCGATACATCGATGCCAAATACAAAGGTATACAATTTGAAAAATTATATCAATCAAATAATATACATTGCAATATGCTTTAATAGGAAATTAAACACACGTCACTCTACAGGTAGATGTGTAATACCATTATACAGAAATCCGATAAGATTGTTATAAGTAATACAGAAAAAAAAGAGACAATCCCCAAACGTCTTCTCATCTGGTAATTACAAAGTGCACACACACAAGTACTTGAATAAAGATCCATACATTATAATCCTCACCCCCCCTCCCCCCTTCCATTTTTTACCCAGTGTATCATATTTCACAACATCTGACAGCTGTTCAGACAACTTAAAAAAAATAGTAACTAACATAATTTAAATTGAAGGACATAGTATTATGACTATAATACAAAAACCCAACAATAGTTAAGACTGTCAACGGACATAATATTACACTTAATATAGACACGCACTCACTTTATAAGTATATCCATATTTAAAGAAGTTGACACATAATATCACATGAAATATGATTTAAAAATATATTTACAAGATTTATAGCATTATCATACTTGCTCGGTAACATACATAATATAAAAATACCTAACCGATTTGATAAGCCCCCCCGGCTTCCCCGTGACCACCCATGATGTAACACATCAACAATTAATGCTTTGTTCTATCAAAAGAATATTCGATCAAAAACTGATGCCAGGTATACACTCTCCCCCCCCCCCCCTCGTATTGCAGAGACCAATCCTATCCATCCATTACACTATTAATTCGCGCAGCTCTCACATTCAATACCCTATACGGAACTGAAAATCTATAACCTCCCTCATTGCCCACGATATAGAAATATAATCCACCACTAAATACATGATGGCCCTCCTCACACTATCACCCACTCCCTCTATATCCAAACTCAATGCTATCAGTACTATTAACCTACCTCCACCAACCATATCCAAGACTACGAAACCATAGACGTACCCTGGCGATACTCTCAAAAAAGACACCACATGATATGCAGTCTTCATCCCCCACACAAAACACAACATGTAGACTGCAAAATGCTCATCTGATACAGTCGTTCTTTAGTAGGTAAAATCCCATGTAAGAACCTATGCATAGTTTCCCGCACCCTTGACTTTAAATGTAACTTACGGAACGCTCCCCAGATACCTGCCCAATTATATAACGGAAAGACACTCTCCCCCTCCATCACCTCATAACCCCTCCAACCTTCCCAAAACTCGTGCCAACACTTTTCCTGGTATGCTAATCTGCAATAAATATCTCAACATACTCATACACTCCTCCAATTCCCTACCCCCCACCACTGCCTCACGTCTTCCATAACATCTCTCACTGACACCACGATGCCCACACAATCGTATATAACTATGTTTCACATACATGCTCTTCAGTCTACTACTCAAAGGAATTAATCTTAAACCACCCCTCCCCAATGTTGTCATCACAACCGTTTGCCTCAGCTAATGATAACCATATCCCCATATAAAACGCAGTACCTTCTTTTGCACCTTCTGCACATCTTTCATCATCAATGGATATACCACTGCTACATTCCACATTTTAGGATAAATGATTGTGTTGATAGCGATGACCCTCTGTTGTATCGTCAGTCCGCTCGACCGTATTCCCCCCAACCTCCTCAAAGCTCCTTGCACTACCCTTTCAGAATTTGCCTCTCTAGCTTCCTGTCCTGCCCCTCTGTATAAAACTCCACAGATGTTAATGTGCTCTACTACTTGCCATCCATACTTATTCCCCAAGTCCCTTCCCACCCACAAACCAACCTCTAATATTTTAGACTAAACGCCGTTTAAAATACATATCCATTGCTCCACTAAAAATCTCAATGATTCTACCTACATTCCTTAATCCCTCCTCTCCCCCTATTAAGTCCGTCGTGTCGTCAACATACCCAATTATACTCATAGCACCCCGATGCCTTACTCCCCCTTCACCCACCCCGACATTAATCAGCCTATATAGAGGATCTTGCAGAGATGCAAAAAGAATCTGAGACATGGGACATCTCTGTCTCAGTCCCATACCCAAACTAACAACCTTTCCCACACTTCCATTTATTTACACTCGTATTTCTGCACCTTTGTACAAAGTTTCCGCCTATTGGACAATTTCCTCGCCAAAATCCATGTGCCTCATAATGATCCATAACGTCTCTCTCTCTACACAATCATAAGCCGCCTTCCAATCCAAAGCAAGTACACCCTCACCGCCCATCCTACGATCATCTATATAGTCCTTTATCCTCCCATGCTCACTAAACATTGTCTGTCCCGGCACACCCTTTTGTCCCTTATCTATAACCCTCACAGTAACACTGCCCATACCTATTTCCTAAAACCTTAGCAAAGAATTTATAATCCACGCACATTAACGATAAACCCCTATAATCTAGGATGATACTCTGCACTTCCCCCTTCAGAATCATGACAACGACCCCTGTTCGTTGCGACATACTCATACATCCCTTTACCTTCATTTCATTCATTAACAGCACCAAACATTCTTTCAGGACCTCCCAGTTACTCAAATAAGTATCATTCGGGATTCCATCTATGCCAGGCGTTTTCCCTACACTCATCAACACTATCAAAACCTCCTCTTCAATTATGGACCCCTCTATCTCCACCCTGTCTTCTGATTCCAGGGTTCTTGATATCCCTTTCTCCAAAATATGCAAGTCCTCCATCTTTCTGTTACCCCCTCTCATATATATCTCAAACTATTTATCAGCAAAACCACTCATACCTTCAGTGGTTACTAACCGCTGTCCCACTGTGTACCCTCCCACGTCCTGATCTACTTCCAACTTCAACACATTCATTACCCTTTACCATATCTTTAATCGCCGCAGGACGCAAGCTGATGGCTTATCACCCCATAAAACATTCTCCAACCCACCTCTTAATCGCTCACCATCAAACCTTGCATTCTGCATCTCCAGCAATTGCGTCTTCATACCCTCAATCTCCGAGACCGGATATACCCAACGATAACCTTCATAACACTGCTTTAACTGCCCCTCCAAATACCTCTGTAATCCCGTCCTTTCCTCATATAAAAACTACAGATTCCCGGTTTAGCATATTCCTACCACCATCGTAATATATCACCTCCCTGCTTTTCTTTATTTCACTCATTTTTCCACCATTCCGCATAACTAATTCCACCCTCCAAATCCTCTAACAAGCTCACATTAAGTTTCCAATAACTCATGAAGCATTTTGTTAAATCACCCCATCCTGCTTCCACAACTACCCCTCTATGATCCGAAAACACAACATACACACTTTCCATGTGAGTAACCTGTATCACTGGAGAGACATAAATGCGATCTAATCGTGCCGCATAACCACTCCTCACATAAGTATGCTCCACCACCCACCCCTTCCCCCTCACTACATCCACTAAGCCGACTCTCCCTAAAACATCCCGTAGGACCTCCAACACCCACACCCAGCTCCCCTCGGCTCCACGTCTTTCCTACGCATCACACAGTTCTAATCCCCCACAAATAATGTATAAACAGCATGCCCCCGCATATGATAAATGAGAACATCCCTCGCAAAATCCTGTTTAACGCGCCTATTGCTATCTATAGGTAAATATACACTTACAAAACATACACGAACCCCACCCCATGTCCCATCCATCCGTACAAGTCTCCCGTCCCACCCTTCTTCCCAGTGTAACATTTGAAATGGACTGGCCTCCGCTATTAAAACAACAGCACCTCCCATGAGTTTTCCTGTATACTCAGCATAAACTTCGGCCCTTAGGCCATTTATATTCAATGTTAAGTATTTAAAAATGCTATCGGGGGCTTGCCAATCGACTGCTGTCCATGCTTTTCCTTACTTTTTGAACAATATACTTTTCACTGTCCTTTCCTAGTCTCGTCTTTTCCCTTCCCCTTCCCCCCCTCCCACCGGGGACTTTCCTAGGCACATCCACTAAGTGCTTTTTACCCGATCTTTGTGCAGGTGTAAGGAGATCATCACTGTCTGAGGCTACCGCCTCCCTCTTGCGTGAAGCCGCAACAGTGAGCATCTCCTAATTCGTACTGCTAACCTTGTGTACCTCAACCACAGCTTCACAAATCCCCTGTGGGTGCCCATTCCCTCTACCCACATTACTGCCCCCTCATGAAATCCTCCCTTATCCATATGTTTCCCATCCGATTCTGTACTCAGTGTTCTTCCCTCATTCTGATCCAGAAATTGCTGTATAACAGTGTTTATGGCAGTCAAAACTTCACTACCCAAATCCACTTCTCCCACCTCATCCTCCATACGAATGTTCTCAATAACCTGAGTGACCTCCGGTAATGTAACATATGCCACCGGATTGTCATCCACAATCTCATTCCACGTCCTACGAGCCCGAAGATGCTCCCCTGTAGACTGGGACGTCACCTCTCTCTCCTTTTCCACTCCTTTCCCTTCTCCATGTGCCCCAGTTGACGATGGCCGTGGACACTGCGCAGCCATGTGTTCAAACGCACCACGCAATCGACAGGTTCTCCTTTGCCCTGCATATGTGACATATTCCCGAGTTTTAAAATCACTCACAGCCACATATGACGGTATTGGTCTTAGCAAGGATATTTTGAGGGTAAAAGATCCCTCACACAGTCCCGCATTCATACCATCTGACCATCTTCCAATCGTTGCTTGGTGTATGCCTCCATATTCCTCGAACGTCGCTTTGATGTCATCTTTATCCACCTCAAAGGGGACATTTCGTAATTTTATCCAAGTATAATACTTAGATCTGTCCCTCATTCGCACTTCCAAACCAGGGTTAACCGGCATACACACATCCGGGTACTTGTCCATCATCTTGTCATACGTCGCAGCATTCACGAATTTCACAAATATCCTCGCAGCACCGTTTAAGGCAGTTCCATACAGATCGTCGTTGTTGATGCCAGAACAGCAGAACAGATGCACCTCTATATACACAGTGATGATTCGTCGCCTGACAGCCTGTGCCATCTTGTAAAAATCTCGCAGTGCTACCAACAGACAGAAGCACAACAGCCAACGTCCGGTCTCCACCAAGGGTGTGTGACGAATGCAGGAGCTAAGGTGCAGCACAACCTCTCGGCCCGAGAGCGAAGAGGTCAATGTACAAGCTGACAGATGCTTCGTTGAGCACACTACTTCGTCTCAGCATATCGTTACATGGAAGCAAACGAAAGCTGAGGTGAACACAATATAACTTTTACGAACAATGTTACACAATAACTGATGGGTGCTGAATAAATACATTACTGCCTCTCAGTAAAGTATTATAACTGACACCTGTTGGGCTGAACATAATTACGTTTCGGTCCAAGTCGGACCGAAACGTCGTCGTAAGCTCCTCTCTTCTATGTGCGGGTTATTTGTATATCGTTCCAGTCACGGTACTGTGCCTTTTTCTGTTATTTATATTACATTTTGTCTGTCAGTTTCTGAGGTGCACACACTACTGTTCTTTAGTACTGTATTATAGTGTTACTCACAGCTGTTGAGTTGTACACACAACTGCGTCTCAGAACAATGTTACATGGTATGTAACAGCTGCTCAGTTGTACACACAACTGCGTCTCAGAACAATGTTACATGGTATGTAACAGCTGCTCAGTTGTACACACAACTGCGTCTCAGAACAATGTTACATGGTATGTAACAGCTGCTCAGTTGTACACACAACTGCGTCTCAGAACAATGTTACATGGTATGTAACAGCTGCTCAGTTGTACACACAACTGCGTCTCAGAACAATGTTACATGGTATGTAACAGCTGCTCAGTTGTACACACAACTGCGTCTCAGAACAATGTTACATGGTATGTAACAACTGCTCAGTTGTACACACAACTGCGTCTCAGAACAATGTTACATGGTATGTAACAGCTGCTCAGTTGTACACACAACTGCGTCTCAGAACAATGTTACATGGTATGTAACAGCTGCTCAGTTGTACACACAACTGCGTCTCAGAACAATGTTACATGGTATGTAACAGCTGCTCAGTTGTACACACAACTGCGTCTCAGAACAATGTTACATGGTATGTAACAGCTAACAGCAGCTGCTCAGTTGTACACACAGCTGCGTCTCAGAACAATGTTACATGGTATGTAACAGCTGCTCAGTTGTACACACAACTGCGTCTCAGAACAATGTTACATGGTATGTAACAGCTGCTCAGTTGTACACACAACTGCGTCTCAGAACAATGTTACATGGTATGTAACAGCTGCTCAGTTGTACACACAACTGCGTCTCAGAACAATGTTACATGGTATGTAACAGCTGCTCAGTTGTACACACAACTGCTCCTCAGTAGTTGACAAACTGAACAGCAGGTGATTCTAGTACATTAGTCTCTAATCTCTGTTCGTTAGATTTTCATCTTGTGAATTACCTCCATAATATATCTTCTTTTTACCTTTAATATTTTGTGTGAGAAACTCAGAACCTGGTATTGCTCTAAGTCGCCTCACTTCTTCAAGACTCTGGACGCTCCATCATTCATCCTCTTATCTCATCAACACAAAATTTCAATCTTTCCATGACTTCATTATTTTCTCACCTCAGTCTGTTAGGAAACTTTATTGAACGAGTACAGCGACACTTTCATCCTTGGATACTAAGTCTTGAAGTAAAGTCTTTCTTTACTAATGGTTTTAATGATGATGCTTTCAGTTTTCTTGAAACATTCTCCTTATGCCTTATTTTTTTTTCTAATTACGAAGTACTTGAAATTTTTGTTTATTCAGTGTTTTTTATTAATATTAGAGTATTATTTAATACATACACGCATTTTCAGAATGCTTCTCTCACTGCTAATTCGCTGTCAAGTTACAATGCTTGACATAGAGAGGTTAGCAGAGGCACCAGTGTGACCACGCTGGCGGGAGATTCATCTGTGAAAACTTGCATTTGTGGTCACAGTGGTGCCTGTGCTAACCTCTCTATGGTGTATAAATATACCTAGTTGGATGAATCCTTTTGTAGCCAGCTGGTCCAGTGGCTTACTCGCTGGCCTGGAGTTTTACGACTCACGCGCCACGAGTTCAAACTCCCCCCGTGGTATGGTTTGTTTACCTCAACCTTTTATGTCAAAGATGATGCTGGGTTTTAAGCCAGGCATGAGTTTTCTCTAAGTGATGTACAATGAAAGCTTACTTCATCTAAATTCATCACAAACACTGGTGAGTGAGAATGATGATGCGAGACATGAGGGAGAGATGGGGTTAAGTTTACCTAACGCCGGCTGTCCCTCGGCGTTAGGTAAACTGTTTGATGGTATCCAAGTTCAACTGTTCGGAGACTCTTTCAAGAATTCCAGGTGGTAAATCTCGGTGCTCAAGAGTCAGCTGAAAATATATTAACAAAGTTGCTACATGATAATACCACACATCTGCTCATGTGCAGTTAGTTTATGAAAAAAACTTGGTCAGTAAAAGTAACTCTTTTCATACAACCAGATCTAATATTCTTATGAGAAAAAAGATATGATATAGAAAACAAACGGATATGAGAAATGTATTTTGATTAAACAAACTTTGTCCTTTCCTCCTCCTCCTCCCCACTCCTCCCTTTTGCCCTTCCTCTTTTTGTCCTTTGGGATTTCTCCCACAGGCGCGCTAGTTCCTAGGTAGGGGAAAGGACACCGGGGTCCATCCCATTCCGTTGAGGTTTCTTGGCGGTGGCGTAGTTTGCCGTGGAATCTGGATTGCCTAGGGATGTCCCGATCCCTCTCCGGTATCCCGGAGTAGCTTTGGGTGTCTTTTGGGCGACGGGTGTATCTCTGGAAGCCACCTTTCGGATTCCGGGGGTGGTGGCTGAAGGAGGTATGCTTTGTGGCGGATATCCAGCCGCCCTCTCTTTTGTCCACCGAGGTAGCTCGGCAGATGTGAGGTTGCTATCCCAGATTGCTGGTTTACTGGCATGAAGGGTAGGGTATGGCACGGGTTCCATGCTGCATCTGCGCTACTAGCGGTGTCGAGTCCTCTTGGGCGCGGAGGGAGATTTCTGGCCCTTTCATTCCTCCTAGGAACTATCCCTCCCCGGTCCCCCCTTTTTTTTTTCTTTTTTTTATTTTTATTTTCTTTTCTTTCTTTTTTTTTCTTAAAAACAAAAAGAAAGAAGTAACCTAACCATGGCAGCCCTAGTCCATGAACCTGGTACCCCCGGGCCCCTTCTTGATACCGCACCCCGTTCTGACCCCGCCTCGTCTTTGGACCACTCTTCAGACATTCCTCATGCCTCTGTACCTATTGCCGGTGCTGTTTCCTCACCCGCTTCAGGTACTGAGGCCTCGACTGACTCCTTCGATTTATCAGACCTTCGCTCTCCTCTGACTATGCTTCCGGCCTCTCCCTCTACGGTGCGGCAATTTTCAAATCGCCGACCCGTTCCACGTCGGACCAACTCTGGTCCCACGCCTAAACGTCAACGACAATTACCTGCTGATGATATTTCTCCACCTTCACCTTCTCGTTCTTCTCAGAAACGCTCGACACGTCCTTCACTACCTTTCCACGCTCAGTTTCAGACTGAACAGTGGACTAAATTCTTCACTTTACGACCAACTTCCTCTACTGCCTATCTTTCTGACCATAGTATTGGCAAGGCACTCCTACGCCATGTTGGTAAAGATATTTCTTTTCATGCTCTTAAGAGCGGTACGCGCATCATTACCGTACAGAATGCTACCCAGGCTCGTGAGCTCTCTCGTCTTTCCCATATAGATACTGTTCCTGTCACCCTTGAAAAACATCATTCCCTCAATTCTTGTAGTGGTACCGTTATTCTGCCCCATACCATAGTTCAACAAAATTTCCAGACATGTGGCACCGACATTCTAGAACAGCTGGAACTCCAAGATCTCCCAATCCTCAAGGTAGACACTTACGTTCTTCCTGCCCGTGGGCGGAGACGATACCCTAGCAATGTGGCTCGTTTAACTTTTGACAGCCGAGAACTCCCATCCTCAGTTTATATAGCAGGACATCGGTTACAAGTTCGAAAGGTGATCCCTACACCACAACAGTGTAGAAATTGCTGGCGATTTGGCCATCCAGCGAAATATTGCAGATCTATCGCCGAATGCCCAGTCTGTGGTGCCGATGACCATTCTAATACGTCTTGCAATCGATCTCCCTCTTGCCTTAATTGTCATGAGGCTCACCCTTCGTACTCTCGCCATTGTAAAGTACTTAAATGAGCGGGAAATCCGTTACTTCAAAGAGACAGAAGGTCTCTCATATGCCATGGCAGTTTCTCATCTCCGCCTCCAAGGGAGACTCCCTCGTGTTTCTTATTCCCGTGTTTCAAAAAGTCCCCCCACTTCTGGTATTCCATCTTCTACATCCACCTCTGTGGTTACCTCTCCCATAGTCACTCCAGTATGTAATTTTTTTGCTGTCCTCAGCTCAGACGTCCCTACTTCAACGCCTCAGTCTGATCTCGCTTCTTCGTGTTCTCTCTCACAAGCCTCAGTAGCGACGAGATCTCGTATGACACCTCCTCCCAATCGTCCCTCTACTTCTCAAAAGTCAAAAAAAGGTCCGTTAACACCTCCTACCCATCTTCCACCTCCTCATTTTACCTTCCTTGTCTCTGTACCTGGTTCTTCCCCTCTCACTGGCTTAGTTACAAGTGTAGAGGTTCACCCTCCTCCTCGTACTGTACCTTCCTCCCCTGTTCCCTCTCAAGTTTCTTCCTCTTCTGCCACCTCCCAGGTTTCTGCCTCTTCTGTCCCATTCCACGCTTCTCCAGTTCCCTCCACCCTTTCGCCCCCCCCCCCTACCTTGGTACAGTCCATTACAGTTCCAATCTTTACTCATCCTCCCCCTACCATTTCCAATATTGTCTCCCATACGACGTCTCTGAATTCCGAAACACTTGAAGCAATCTCTGAATATATTGCAGAGACCAAACCATCAATGGACACTGATCCACCCTCCGCTCTTTCTCTCTCCTCTGCTCCATCTGCGCAACTCCTTTCTTCACAGCGCACCGTTCCTTCGCTGCTTGAACATTTTCCACTGCCTCCGCATGTGGACTTTTCTAACCCCTCTAGTCCGTAGGAACCCTTACCTGCGGATTTCAGGTATCTTTATCATTGCCAATCATGGCCTATTTACAGTGGAATATACGCGGCCTCAGGGGTAATCGGGGTGAGCTTCAGATGTTACTCTCCCAGTTTTCCCCTGTTGGTGTTTGCTTACAGGAACCAAAATTACACTCTGCTGTTATCTCTCCCATCTCAGGCTATAATTTATTGTATTCTTCAGATCCTTTTCCTGATGGGACCTTTAATGAAAGTGCCCTTCTTCTACGCACTGATATTCCGTACCATCAGCTATTTGTTCATACTTCGCTGCATTACACAGCAGCCCGTATCCACTTGCATAGGTGGTATACGCTCTGTTCTTTATATCTCTCTCCTTCTCGGGCATTATCTATTCCGGATATTGCCTTTCTTGTTTCGTCATTACCGCCACCGATTCTGTTACTTGGTGATTTTAATGCCCACCATTTCCTCTGGGGAGGGTCTCACTGTGATTCCCGTGGCATTCAGTTAGAGGCTTTTCTTGCCACCCACCCCCTCCATGTTTTAAATACAGGTACTCACACCCATTTTGATCCTCGGACTCATACTCTCTCTTGCATCGATCTCTCAGTCTGCTCTTCCTCCGCCGCATTAGACTTCACTTGGTCTGTTCTCCCGGACTTACATGACAGCGATCATTTCCGAATCATTCTTACTTCCCCTTCATATTCACCACCTCTTCGCATCACATGCTGGCAATTTGATCAGGCAAATTGGAACCTTTACTCACACCTGACTGTTTTTAAAGAGGTTCCTTCTTCGTCCTCCATCGATGAGCTTTTACACCTCTTCTCGTCCTCCGTTTTAACCGCAGCTTCTCATTCTATACCCCAAACTTCGGGCAGGCATTCTCAGAAATGCGTGCCTTGGTGGTCTCCTGCTTGTGCTCGTGCAGTACGTTTGAAACGCGCTGCATGGGGCAGGTACCGGTACAATAGAACCACAGAGAGACTTCTTGATTTTAAGCAGAAGCGTGCGATCGCTCGCCGTGTCATCCGTGACGCTAAACGCACTTGCTGGCGAGATTATGTCTCCACCATCACCTCTGCTTCCTCTATGAGTGCAGTCTGGAAAAAAGTACGAAAACTGAGTGGTAAATATTCTCCTGACCCGGCTCCTGTTCTGCAGGTTGCCGGTGTTGATATAGCAAACCCACTAGATGTTGCCAATGAAATTGGCAATCATCTGGTCCGTATTTCTCAGGGACTCCATCTATGCCCCTCATTTCTTTCCTCAAAGTCTGCCAGAGAGTTAGCACCCTTGGACTTTTCTTCTCTCAGAGAAGAACAGTATAATGTGCCTTTTACACTTCAAGAACTGGAGGCAACACTCTCAGCTTGCCGATCATCGGCAGCTGGGCCCGACGACATTCATATTCGTATGCTACAACATTTACATCAGTCAGCCCTTGCAGTCCTATTACGCCTTTACAATCTTATTTGGTCACAAGGAGTTCTTCCACAGCTGTGGAAATCCGCCATTGTTCTCCCTTTCCGCAAACCAGGCACTACGGGACATGAAACCTCCCACTATCGTCCCATTGCTCTTACCAGTGCAGTTTGCAAAGTGATGGAACACCTAGTAAATAGACGTTTAGTGTGGTATTTAGAGACACACAACAGTCTCTCCACTCGTCAATATGGCTTTCGTAAGGGACGTTCTACCATAGACCCCTTACTACGCTTGGATACGTATGTTCGTAATGCCTTTGCGAATAACCACTCAGTTATTGCCATATTTTTTGACCTTGAGAAGGCATATGACACAACTTGGAGGTATAATATTTTAGCCCAAGCCCACTCCTTAGGCCTTCGAGGCAATCTACCATCCTTCCTTAAGAACTTTTTAACTGACAGGCATTTCCGTGTTCGGGTTAATAATGTGCTCTCCCCGGACTTTATCCAAGCTGAAGGTGTCCCCCAGGGATGTGTTCTGAGCACAACACTTTTTCTCCTTGCTATTAATGATTTGGCCTCTAGTCTTCCATCAAATATTTGGTCATCACTCTATGTTGATGACTTCGCTATTGCCTGTGCAGGCGCTGACTGTCACCTCATTACAGTTTCTCTCCAGCATGCAGTCGACCATGTTTCCAATTGGGCCACCACACATGGGTTTAAATTTTCCAGCACTAAAACCCACCAAATTACTTTCACTAGACGCTCTGTCATCTCCGATCATCCTTTGTACCTCTATGGCTCCCGTATCCCTGAACGTGATACAGTCAAGTTTCTGGGCCTCCTCTTTGATCGTAGGTTATCCTGGAAACCTCACATTACCTCTCTGAAGGCAACTTGTCACAGCCGGCTGAACCTTCTTAAAACCCTTGCTCATCTTTCATGGGGAGCTGATCGTCGAACCCTCCTTCGCCTACATTCCACCCTTATTTTATCGAAACTTGATTATGGTGACCAGATCTATTCAGCGGCATCTCCTGCTACTCTCTCTAGCCTTAACCCCATTCATCACCAAGGATTACGTTTATGCCTTGGTGCTTTTCGCTCTTCCCCTGTCGAGAGCCTCTATGCAGAAGCGAACGTTCCATCCTTATCCGATCGCCGTGATGCCCATTGCCTTCGCTACTATGTACGCTCTCATGATCTCCGCAATCCTTCCATTTATAGAATGGTCACTGATATTAGTAGACATTCTTTATTTGTTCGCCGCCCCTGTTTACTCCGTCCCTTCTCTCTTCGCCTTCATTCGCTCTTGTCTTCTCTTCAATTACCACCTTTCTATGTACATGTAGCATCTCACTTTTCCCTACCCCCCTGGGAAGTTCCAGCTGTTCGAGTCTGTTCTTTCTCTCTCCCTTGCTCGAAAGCCCAACTGTCTACGGCTGCTTCCCGCTCTCTTTTTCTTGACCAATTTCACTCTCATTCTCATGCCATTGCTGTGTACACAGATGGCTCTAAGTCTTCTGACGGCGTAGGATTCGCAGCAGTGTTTCCGGGCAGCGTCGTACAAGGGCATTTACTATCTTCGGCTAGTATTTTTACTGCTGAATTGTATGCCATCCTTACAGCACTTATCCGTATTGCATCTATGCCTGTGTCATCATTTGTGGTTGTCTCAGACTCCCTTAGTGCTTTACAGGCTATACAGAAATTTGATACACCTCACCCCTTAGTCCTCCGTATCCAACTTTGGCTACGCCGCATCTTTACCAAGCATAAAGATATTGTTTTTTGTTGGGTCCCTGGTCATGTTGACGTACAGGGCAATGAACAGGCAGACACTGCTGCGCGGTCAGCAGTACATGACCTACCAGTTTCATATAGAGGTATTCCATTTACGGACTATTTTGCTGCAATATCTTCCCACCTTCACACCCGTTGGCAACAACGTTGGTCTACTATGCTCGGCAACAAACTTCAATCTATTAAACCGAGTATAGGTTACTGGCCGTCTTCTTATCACCAGTGTCGAGGTTGGGAGACTACTCTCACTGTGTGTGATGAAGGTGGCACACAACACTACTGTGTGTGATGAAGGTGGCACACAACACTGCTGTGTGTGATGAAGGTGGCACACAACACTGGCTGTGTGTGATGAAGGTGGCACACAACACTACTGTGTTTGATGAATGTGGCACACAACACTGGCACACAACACTGTGTGTGATGAAGGTGGCACACAACACTACTGTGTGTGATGAAGGTGGCACACAACACTACTGTGTTTGATGAAGGTGGCACACAACACCACTGTGTGTGATGAAGGTGGCACACAACACTACTGTGTGTGATGAAGGTGGCACACAACACTACTGTGTGTGATGAAGGTGGCACACAACACTACTGTGTGTGATGAAGGTGGCACACAACACTACTGTGTGTGATGAAGGTGGCACACAACACTACTGTGTGTGATGAAGGTGGCACACAACACTACTGTGTGTGATGAAGGTGGCACACAACACTACTGTGTGTGATGAAGGTGGCACACAACACTACTGTGTGTGATGAAGGTGGCACACAACACTACTGTGTGTGATGAAGGTGGCACACAACACTACTGTGTGTGATGAAGGTGGCACACAACACTACTGTGTGTGATGAAGGTGGCACACAACACTACTGTGTGTGATGAAGGTGGCACACAACACTACTGTGTGTGATGAAGGTGGCACACAACACTACTGTGTGTGATGGTGGCACAGCACTGTGTGTGTGATGGTGGCACACAACACTACTGTGTGTGATGAAGGTGGCACACAACACTACTGTGTGTGATGAAGGTGGCACACAACACTACTGTGTGTGATGAAGGTGGCACACAACACTACTGTGTGTGATGAAGGTGGCACACAACACTACTGTGTGTGATGAAGGTGGCACACAACACTACTGTGTGTGATGAAGGTGGCACACAACACTACTGTGTGTGATGAAGGTGGTGTGTGATGAAGGTGGCACACAACACTACTGTGTGTGATGAAGGTGGCACACAACACTACTGTGTGTGATGAAGGTGGCACACAACACTACTGTGTGTGATGAAGGTGGCACACAACACTACTGTGTGTGATGAAGGTGGCACACAACACTACTGTGTGTGATGAAGGTGGCACACAACACTGAACTGTGTGTGATGAAGGTGGCACACAACACTGTGTGTGATGAAGGTGGCACACAACACTACTGTGTGTGATGAAGGTGGCACACAACACTGAACTGTGTGTGATGAAGGTGGCACACAACACTGGCACATAACACTGTGTGTGATGAAGGTGGCACACAACACTACTGTGTGTGATGAAGGTGGCACACAACACTACTGTGTGTGATGAAGGTGGCACACAACACTGGCGCACAACACTGTGTGTGATGAAGGTGGCGCACAACACTGTGTGTGATGAAGGTGGCGCACAACACTACTGTGTGTGATGAAGGTGGCACACAACACTACTGTGTGTGATGAAGGTGGCACACAACACTACTGTGTGTGATGAAGGTGGCACACAACACTACTGTGTGTGATGAAGGTGGCACACAACACCACTGTGTGTGATGAAGGTGGCACACAACACTACTGTGTGTGATGAAGGTGGCACACAACACTACTGTGTGTGATGAAGGTGGCACACAACACTACTGTGTGTGATGAAGGTGGCACACAACACTACTGTGTGTGATGAAGGTGGCACACAACACTACTGTGTGTGATGAAGGTGGCACACAACACTACTGTGTGTGATGAAGGTGGCACACAACACACTGGCACACAACACTGTTTGTGATGAAGGTGGCACACAACACTGCTGTGTGTGATGAAGGTGGCACACAACACTACTGTGTGTGATGAAGGTGGCACACAACACTACTGTGTGTGATGAAGGTGGCACACAACACTGGCACACAACACTGTGTGTGATGAAGGTGGCACACAACACTACTGTGTGTGATGAAGGTGGCACACAACACTGGCACACAACACTGTGTGTGATGAAGGTGTGTGATTACGGTGGCCCACAACACCCCTGTGTGTGATGAAGGTGGCACACAACACTACTGTGTGTGATGAAGGTGGCACACAACACTACTGTGTGTGATGAAGGTGGCACACAACACTACTGTGTGTGATGAAGGTGGCACACAACACTACTGTGTGTGATGAAGGTGGCACACAACACTACTGTGTGTGATGAAGGTGGCACACAACACTGTGTGTGATGAAAGTGGCACACAACACTGTGTGTGATGAAGGTGGCACACAACACTGTGTGTGAGGAAGGTGGCACAAAACACTGTGTGTTATGAAGGTGGCACACAACACTACTGTGTGTGATGGTGGCACACAACACTACTGTGTGTGATGAAGGTGGCACACAACACTGTGTGTGATGAAGGTGGCACACAACACTGTGTGTGATGAAGGTGGCACACAACACTGTGTGTGATGAAGGTGGCACACAACACTGTGTGTGATGAAGGTGGCACACAACACTACTGTGTGTGATGAAGGTGGCACACAACACTACTGTGTGTGATGAAGGTGGCACACAACACTACTGTGTGTGATGAAGGTGGCACACAACACTACTGTGTGTGATGGTGGCACAGCACTGTGTGTGATGGTGGCACAAAACACTACTGTGTGTGATGAAGGTGGCACACAACACTGGCACACAACACTGTGTGTGATGAAGGTGGCACAGGTGACACACAACACTGTGTGTGATGAAGGTGGCACACAACACTACTGTGTGTGATGAAGGTGGCACACAACACTGCTGTGTGTGATGAAGGTGGCACACAACACTACTGCACACCACACTGTGTGTGATGAAGGTGGCACACAACACTGCTGTGTGTGATGAAGGTGGCACACAACACTACTGTGTGTGATGAAGGTGGCACACAACACTGCTGTGTGTGATGAAGGTGGCACACAACACTACTGTGTGTGATGGCACACAACACTACTGTGTGTGATGGTGGCACACAACACTGTGTGTGATGAAGGTGGCACACAACACTGTGTGTGATGAAGGTGGCACACAACACTGTGTGTGATGAAGGTGGCACACAACACTACTGTGTGATGAAGGTGGCACACAACACTGTGTGTGATGAAGGTGGCACACAACACTGTGTGTGATGAAGGTGGCACACAACACTACTGTGTGTGATGAAGGTGGCACACAACACTACTGTGTGTGATGAAGGTGGCACACAACACTACTGTGTGTGATGAAGGTGGCACACAACACTACTGTGTGTGATGAAGGTGGCACACAACACTGCTGTGTGTGATGAAGGTGGCACACAACACTGCTGTGTGTGATGAAGGTGGCACACAACACTGGCACACAACACTGTGTGTGATGAAGGTGGCACACAACTGTGTGTGATGAAGGTGGCACACAACACTCCTGTGTGTGATGAAGGTGGCACACAACACAACACTGTGTGTGATGAAGGTGGCACACAACACTGCTGTGTGTGATGAAGGTGGCACACAACACTGCTGTGTGTGATGAAGGTGGCACACAACACTGCTGTGTGTGATGAAGGTGGCACACAACACTACTGTGTGTGATGAAGGTGGCACACAACACTACTGTGTGTGATGAAGGTGGCACACAACACTACTGTGTGTGATGAAGGTGGCACACAACACTGCTGTGTGTGATGAAGGTGGCACACAACACTACTGTGTGTGATGAAGGTGGCACACAACACTACTGTGTGTGATGAAGGTGGCACACAACACTACTGTGTGTGATGAAGGTGGCACACAACACTACTGTGTGTGATGAAGGTGGCACACAACACTGTGTGTGATGAAGGTGGCACACAACACTACTGTGTGTGATGAAGGTGGCACACAACACTACTGTGTGTGATGAAGGTGGCACACAACACTACTGTGTGTGATGAAGGTGGCACACAACACTGTGTGTGATGAAGGTGGCACACAACACTGTGTGTGATGAAGGTGGCACACAACACTACTGTGTGTGATGAAGGTGGCACACAACACTACTGTGTGTGATGAAGGTGGCACACAACACTCCTGTGTGTGATGAAGGTGGCACACAACACTACTGTGTGTGATGAAGGTGGCACACAACACTACTGTGTGTGATGAAGGTGGCACACAACACTACTGTGTGTGATGAAGGTGGCACACAACACTACTGTGTGTGATGAAGGTGGCACACAACACTCCTGTGTGATGAAGGTGGCACACAACACTACTGTGTGTGATGAAGGTGGCACACAACACTACTGTGTGTGATGAAGGTGGCACACAACACTACTGTGTGTGATGAAGGTGGCACACAACACTGCACAACACTGTGTGTGATGAAGGTGGCACACAACACTACTGTGTGTGATGAAGGTGGCACACAACACTACTGTGTGTGATGAAGGTGGCACACAACACTACTGTGTGTGATGAAGGTGGCACACAACACTGTGCACACACAACACTGTGTGTGATGAAGGTGGCACACAACACTACTGTGTGTGATGAAGGTGGCACACAACACTACTGTGTGTGATGAAGGTGGCACACAACACTGTGTGTGATGAAGGTGGCACACAACACTCCTGTGTGTGATGAAGGTGGCACACAACACTACTGTGTGTGATGAAGGTGGCACACAACACTACTGTGTGTGATGAAGGTGGCACACAACACTACTGTGTGTGATGAAGGTGGCACACAACACTCCTGTGTGATGAAGGTGGCACACAACACTACTGTGTGTGATGAAGGTGGCACACAACACTACTGTGTGTGATGAAGGTGGCACACAACACTACTGTGTGTGATGAAGGTGGCACACAACACTACTGTGTGATGAAGGTGGCACACAACATTGTGTGATGAAGGTGGCACACAACACTACTGTGTGTGATGAAGGTGGCACACAACACTCCTGTGTGTGATGAAGGTGGCACACAACACTACTGTGTGTGATGAAGGTGGCACACAACACTGGCACACAACACTGTGTGTGATGAAGGTGGCACACAACACTACTGTGTGTGATGAAGGTGGCACACAACACTACTGTGTGTGATGAAGGTGGCACACAACACTCCTGTGTGTGATGAAGGTGGCACACAACACTACTGTGTGTGATGAAGGTGGCACACAACACACCTGTGTGTGATGAAGGTGGCACACAACACTCCTGTGTGTGATGAAGGTGGCACACAACACTACTGTGTGTGATGAAGGTGGCACACAACACTACTGTGTGTGATGAAGGTGGCACACAACACTACTGTGTGTGATGAAGGTGGCACACAACACTACTGTGTGTGATGAAGGTGGCACACAACACTGGCACACAACACTGTGTGTGATGAAGGTGGCACACAACACTACTGTGTGTGATGAAGGTGGCACACAACACTACTGTGTGTGATGAAGGTGGCACACAACACTACTGTGTGTGATGAAGGTGGCACACAACACTACTGTGTGTGATGAAGGTGGCACACAACACAACACTGTGTGTGATGAAGGTGGCACACAACACTACTGTGTGTGATGAAGGTGGCACACAACACTACTGTGTGTGATGAAGGTGGCACACAACACTGCTGTGTGTGATGAAGGTGGCACACAACACTACTGTGTGTGATGAAGGTGGCACACAACACTACTGTGTGTGATGAAGGTGGCACACAACACTGCTGTGTGTGATGAAGGTGGCACACAACACTCCTGTGTGTGATGAAGGTGGCACACAACACTGCTGTGTGTGATGTAGGTGGCACACAACACTGTGTGTGATGAAGGTGGCACACAACACTACTGTGTGTGATGAAGGTGGCACACAACACTACTGTGTGTGATGAAGGTGGCACACAACACTACTGTGTGTGATGAAGGTGGCACACAACACTACTGTGTGTGATGAAGGTGGCACACAACACAACTGTGTGTGATGAAGGTGGCACACAACACTACTGTGTGTGATGAAGGTGGCACACAACACTACTGTGTGTGATGAAGGTGGCACACAACACTACTGTGTGTGATGAAGGTGGCACACAACACTACTGTGTGTGATGAAGGTGGCACACAACACTGCTGTGTGTGATGAAGGTGGCACACAACACTGACACACAACACTGTGTGTGATGAAGGTGGCACACAACACTACTGTGTGTGATGAAGGTGGCACACAACACTACTGTGTGTGATGAAGGTGGCACACAACACTACTGTGTGTGATGAAGGTGGCACACAACACTGTGTGTGATGAAGGTGGCACACAACACTGTGTGTGATGAAGGTGGCACACAACACTACTGTGTGTGATGAAGGTGGCACACAACACTACTGTGTGTGATGAAGGTGGCACACAACACTGTGTGTGATGAAGGTGGCACACAACACTACTGTGTGTGATGAAGGTGGCACACAACACTACTGTGTGTGATGAAGGTGGCACACAACACTGTGTGTGTGATGAAGGTGGAACACTACTGTGTGTGATGAAGGTGGCACACAACACTACTGTGTGATGAAGGTGGCACACAACACTGTGTGTGATGAAGGTGGCACACAACACTGTGTGTGATGAAGGTGGCACACAACACTACTGTGTGTGATGAAGGTGGCACACAACACTACTGTGTGTGATGAAGGTGGCACACAACACTGGCACACAACACTGTGTGTGATGAAGGTGGCACACAACACTACTGTGTGTGATGAAGGTGGCACACAACACTACTGTGTGTGATGAAGGTGGCACACAACACTGCTGTGTGTGATGAAGGTGGCACACAACACTACTGTGTGTGATGAAGGTGGCACACAACACTACTGTGTGTGATGAAGGTGGCACACAACACTGCTGTGTGTGATGAAGGTGGCACACAACACTGTGTGTGATGAAGGTGGCACACAACACTGGCACACAACACTACTGTGTGTGATGAAGGTGGCACACAACACTGTGTGTGATGAAGGTGGCACACAACACTGGCACACAACACTGTGTGTGATGAAGGTGGCACACAACACTACTGTGTGTGATGAAGGTGGCACACAACACTACTGTGTGTGATGAAGGTGGCACACAACACTACTGTGTGTGATGAAGGTGGCACACAACACTGGCACACAACACTGTGTGTGATGAAGGTGGCACACAACACTACTGTGTGTGATGAAGGTGGCACACAACACTGCTGTGTGTGATGAAGGTGGCACACAACACTACTGTGTGTGATGAAGGTGGCACACAACACTACTGTGTGTGATGAAGGTGGCACACAACACTACTGTGTGTGATGAAGGTGGCACACAACACTGTGTGTGATGAAGGTGACACTACTGTGTGTGATGAAGGTGGCACACAACACTGCTGTGTGTGATGAAGGTGGCACACAACACTGCTGTGTGTGATGAAGGTGGCACACAACACTGCTGTGTGTGATGAAGGTGGCACACAACACTGCTGTGTGTGATGAAGGTGGCACACAACACTGCTGTGTGTGATGAAGGTGGCACACAACACTGCTGTGTGTGATGAAGGTGGCACACAACACTACTGTGTGTGATGAAGGTGGCACACAACACTGTGTGTGATGAAGGTGGCACACAACACTGTGTGTGATGAAGGTGGCACACAACACTACTGTGTGTGATGAAGGTGGCACACAACACTACTGTGTGTGATGAAGGTGGCACACAACACTACTGTGTGTGATGAAGGTGGCACACAACACTACTGTGTGTGATTGACTGCGTAACGTAAATAAAAGTCGTGGCTCCTAAAGGGTAAACGACCTGACTAGTCTAGGGGCAGCCATATTATTTACAACAGAAAGACAAACCACTCTAGGGCCAGCTTGTCCCTTCATACAAATAATGAAGCATAAACTTAAATGGTCAATTTATTATAAGGAAGGACACAAAAACTCACCTATACAATAATTTATTATATTAACAGTACACAACATACAACCTATTCTTCTACATCTCAGCATCACCAGACTCCAGTTCTCACATTACCTCACTAGCACACTACTATTAGTAAGTAAAACAAAACATATAAACAGGGAGGCTCCATGACCCTCTCCCTTCTGCTGGTCTGTCTACCAGCAGACAGAAACATCACACAAGTACTCTCACAAAACTTAAACAGGCCTCTGCACACTAGGGCCTTACAGGTAAAAATGAGAGCACTTAAAACAATACAATAACCTATGGTATAAACATACAAAAAAACCATCCCTACTAAAAACAAACCGTGATGTCTTAGGACATCTTGCTGCAGGTGCTGAGCTCCCCAATAGTGACACACACACACACACACCTAACTCTCCTCTCCTGGCCACTCCGGTTTCAGAACAATCCCGAAAACTGACATTATATATAGAGAATTTTTTATGCAATATTCACCAGTATACTGCATAATATTTCCTAACTGGTTTCACATGCCAAAAGCCTTCCTACAGTCCAAGAAGAGGCAAGCTTCCCATCTCTCTCTCTCTCTCTCTCTCTCTCTCTCTCTCTTCTGTCTTATTTCTGTTACCTTGACACAGTATTTAACATCTCTTAAGCCATACTGGTTGTCGTTATAAACCCACACTTTCTTAGGTGTTTCACCACTCTTTTCCAGATAATCTTATCCATAACATTACAGTAACAATGATCTGTAGTTTAATGCTATCTGTTTTTCTATTTTCTTTAAAAGTGGGTCTACAGTTGTTGTCTTTGTCACCTCCAGCAGTTGTCCTGTAGAGGAAGAGTGTTGCTAGATATTATCTGTCCAACAGCTGTCAAGGCATGTAGCTCACACAGCAGGTTCTTCCCCTCCTCCCCAGTTGTATGTATTGTGTCCAACGCTCGCTGGTGTACTCTTCCTCTGCTGAGGATCGTAAATCTCTGCGGCTCCGTAAATCTCTGCGGATACCTCCGTAAATCTCTGCGGATACCTCCGTAAATCTCTGCGGATACCTCCGTAAATCTCTGCGGATACCTCCGTAAATCTCTGCGGATACCTCCGTAAATCTCTGCGGATACCTCCGTAAATCTCTAAATCTCTGAGGATACCTCCCTAAATCTCTGAGGATACCTCCCTAAATCTCTGAGGATACCTCCCTAAATCTCTGAGGATACCTCCCTAAATCTCTTGCTGAGCACCTTACAGACTTCCCGCCCATTCCTAATGAACGTCCCTCTTTCCTTCTTCAGTCTGGTTCTTTACTGTTGTCTTTCTTGTCATATGACTATATAACAATTGGGTCGAATTTTGCTTTCAACTCTATTTTATTCTCAAATTACCGTTGAGCTTCTCTTCTAACACCTGCATGTTCGTCTCTGCCTCCTCGGTTCAATTTCTTGTTTTCATAAGTTCTATATTTTTCCATGTTCTACTACATTTTGCTTTGGTCTTTCTACATCTCTAGGTAAACTATTTGGCTCACTCTGTTCTTATCATTGATTCTTTTGTTACTGGGTATCATTTTTCCCACTGTCTCTGTATTTTCCGTCCAAGTACTTCATCATCTCATTCCTTGCTTTACCCTCTAGTTCTCTTTCCTACAACAACTTATTCAGGATTTGCCTCATGACTGTTTCTTCCCCCTCTTTAGAACTTTCGCTTCTCACATCCTTTCCATGCTGCTTCTCTCCACTATTACTTCCACACGGAATTCAAAACTCATAACTGTGTGGTCACTAACACTGAGCGGCCTTTCGCATGTAATATTACCTTTATCAGATGTGTTTTGCCCGCACGCGCGTGTGTGTGTGTACTCACCTATATGTAGTTGCAAGGTACAAGTCAAAGTTCTGACCCGTCCTATACTCACCTAATTGTAATCACCTAATTGTGGCTGCAGGGGTTGAAACTCAGCTCCTGGCCCCGCCTCTTCATTGAGCGCTACTAGGTCTTCTCTCTCCCTGCTCCATGAACTTTATCATACCTCGTCTTAAAGCTATGAATAGTTCCTGCCTCCACTGCCTCACTTGCTAGACTATTCCACTTCCTGGCAACTCTATGACTGAAGAAATACTTCCTAACATCCCTTTGACTCATCTGAGTCTTCAACTTTAAATTGGGAGCCCTTGCTTCTGTGTCCCCTCTCTGAAACATCCTGTCTCTGTCCACCTTGTCTATTCCACGCAGTATTTTGTGTGTCTCCCCTGACCCTCCTGTCCTCCAGGGTCGTCAGACCGATTTCTTCGTAGGACATTCCCCCTTAGCTCTGGAACTAACCTTGTCGCAAACCTTTGCATTTTCTCTAATTTCTTCACATGCTTGATCAAGTGTGGGTTCCAAACAGGTGCTGCATACCTGTGGCAAACCTGTGTGTGTGTGTGTGTGTGTGTGTGTGTGTGTGTGTGTTTAATCGAGTCTTAGCTCTTGGTTCTACCTCTGAACTTGCCCTTTGTGTGTGTACGTACGTACTGACCAATATGTGGTGGCTGATGTTGATTCATATCTCTTTGCCCCGACTTCGAGTCTTATCGTACCTCTTCTTAAAGCTGTGTGTCAATCCCGACTCTACTACTTGTGCTACGGATTGTGTATGTGTGTGTTTGTGTATGTGTTTGTGTATGTGTTTGCGTGTGTGTGTGAGAGAGAGAGAGAGAGAGAGAGAGAGGCAGACAGACATCCACAGACAGAGAGGCGGGGTCAAATAATATGGTAATGGGCAGTGTGAAAAAAAGGAGTGTGTGTGGAAGTGAATAACGAGGACATAGAGAAGGATGAATACAGAAAGGAGAGAGAAGACAGTGAGGAGGAGGAGGAAGAAGTAGTGGAAAAGCACACTTACATGAAAATTGAACTTCGTGAGTTTATAAGATCTACTGATCTTGGGACAGAATGAAGAGACAAGCAATTTATTAACTATCCATCATCAGCCAGCCATAATTTCAACTAATCGTCAACAATCTGTTTTGCGAGAGGTGGTAGTTAATGTTTTAAAAAACTCTCGAAACTGGAATCCTTGGGTACCATTGTTTTAGATGGTGGTATATGTTTTAATCAGGTCGAATACAAAATTCTCTTCCTTTTTGCTCTTTTTAATTCAAATCAGTGTAGCGTGTGTGAAAGAGATCATCCAACACATCATCTGCTATCAGTATATTAGTAATATCTGCTTGCTTGGTTTAGGCAATTTTAAGGTTGTTCAAAATGAAAAATAGTCACATATGAGTTGATAAGACATCTAAATTATCTTTATTATTGTCTGCGACCACTGTCAGCCTCAGAGTTATCTCTGAGTTACCAGACCTTGCCACGTGGAGGCCAGTGGTTCGTCTTTAAGGTCCACCCATCCACTTACTGTGTTTTTGATGCTTTCCTCAGGTCCATGTGTCCAGGAGTTCATCTGTGTCCCCTCAGATATTCTTCTTTCCCCACTTCCCCAAGGTCTGCCTCAATAACCAGCATCCCCGTCTTTCCCAGGTCAATGTGTCCAGGAGTCCATCTGTCCACCTTCATATATTCTCCCTTTCCCACTTCCCCGGGGTATCCTTGCCTTCCCAAGGTCCACGTGTCCAGGAATCCATCCGTGGGCCCCCGGATGTCTCCCCTTCCTCACTTCACTTAGGATATCTTCCAGTCACAGCCTTCCCCAGGTTATGTATCCCGAAGTCAGCTCAGCCACCCCCAATGATCTAGCTAGATGAGAATGAGGTCTTGTCTAGCTGGTCTACGGCAGAGACTGTCCAGGTGGGTGGAATTACAGGTGGTGACACACAGAAATCTGCGTCCAGTAATAATACCTACCAAGACAGCCTAGACCGTAGGTCAGCTAGACGCAGCCAAGCTACGTCCAGTTCGGCCACCAAGGTCAGGCCATGCAATGAATTTTTGGGAGTTCTATTTATGTTTTACATTTCATTTACATTAAACATGTTTTTTTTGTGCTTAATTGGTAGTTTAAAGGTGTTTGTGAATGTTTTATTGTGTCTAATGAATGTTATAACACACACACACACACACACACACACAGCCAATTGCTGGACCAGGTCTGCAGCCTGTCCAGATCCCTTTGTAGTTCTGCTTGGTCTTCGATCGAGTGAATTCTTCTCATCAACTTCACGTCATCTGCAAACAGGGACACCTCAGAGTCTATTCCTTGCGTCATGTCGTTCACAAATACCAGAAACAGCACTGGTTCTAGGACTGACCCCTGTGGGACCCCGCTGGTCACAGGTGTCAGAGTGGGCACCTGTGACCAGCGGGGTCCCACAGGGGTCAGTCCTAGGACCAGTGCTGTTTCTGGTATTTGTGAACGACATGACGGAAGGAATAGACTCTGAGGTGTCCCTGTTTGCAGATGACGTGAAGTTGATGAGAAGAATTCACTCGATCGAAGACCAGGCAGAACTACAAAGGGATCTGGACAGGCTGCAGACCTGGTCCAGCAATTGGCTCCTGGAGTTCAATCCCACCAAGTGCAAAGTCATGAAGATTGGGGAAGGGCAAAGAAGACCGCAGACGGAGTACAGTCTAGGGGGCCAGAGACTACAAACCTCACTCAAGGAAAAAGATCTTGGGGTGAGTATAACACCAGGCACATCTCCTGAAGCGCACATCAACCAAATAACTGCTGCAGCATATGGGCGCCTAGCAAACCTCAGAACAGCATTCCGACATCTTAATAAGGAATCATTCAGGACCCTGTACACCGTGTACGTTAGGCCCACATTGGAGTATGCGGCACCAGTTTGGAACCCACACCTAGCCAAGCACGTAAAGAAACTAGAGAAAGTGCAAAGGTTTGCAACAAGACTAGTCCCAGAGCTAAGAGGTATGTCCTACGAGGAGAGGTTAAGGGAAATCAACCTGACGACACTGGAGGACAGGAGAGATAGGGGGGACATGATAACGACATACAAAATACTGAGAGGAATTGACAAGGTGGACAAAGACAGGATGTTCCAGAGATTGGACACAGTAACAAGGGGACACAGTTGGAAGCTGAAGACACAGATGAATCACAGGGATGTTAGGAAGTATTTCTTCAGCCACAGAGTAGTCAGTAAGTGGAATAGTTTGGGAAGCGATGTAGTGGAGGCAGGATCCATACATAGCTTTAAGCAGAGGTATGATAAAGCTCACGGCTCAGGGAGAGTGACCTAGTAGCGATCAGTGAAGAGGCGGGGCCAGGAGCTCGGACTCGACCCCCGCAACCTCAACTAGGTGAGTACACACACACACGTACGTCCCCTTATGCCAAACCCCCCACCACACACACACATACGTCCCCCTATGCCCAACCCCCCCACACACACACGTCCCCCTATACCCAACCCCCCCATACACACGTCCCCCTTTTCCCAACCCCCCCCCCACACACACGTCCCCCTATGCCACACACACACGTCCCCCTATGCCACACACACACGTCCCCCTATGCCACACACACACGTCCCCCTATGCCACACACACACGTCCCCCTATGCCACACACGTCCCCCTATGCCACACACACACGTCCCCCTATGCCACACACACACGTCCCCCTATGCCACACACACACGTCCCCCTATGCCCCACACACACGTCCCCCTATGCCACACACACACGTCCCCCTATGCCACACACACACGTCCCCCTATGCCACACACACACGTCCCCCTATGCCACACACACACGTCCCCCTATGCCACACACACACACATGTATGTGAACAAATTTGTATCCAGTGATATGTGCACTCTTCCTCACGGTTGTTATAATTATGTTTGTCTTCTCAAAAAAATCAGACTTCCTCAATGTTTGGGAATTCAGGAACTTTATATAATTCGATATTCTTATGGAGAATGTTGGCTTTAGGCATTTTGCAGACATCCTTTGTGAAAGTTGTGAAAAGTGACTAGTTGAGACACTTGTGGGTGAGGTAAAGAAGACACTATCATGAATTATCTTATGGAAGATAAAGTTTAGCTAGAAATTAATATTAAACAATTTAACAAGTTTCTCTCTTGTGTCATATTTTCACTTACCTGACATCTTCAAGACTATAAGAAAACATTCACCACACACACACACATACACACATACATACACATACATACATACACACACACACACACACACACACACACACATACACATA
>NW_027198141.1:0-49015 GCF_038502225.1 Cherax quadricarinatus
CCGAGAGAAAATAATTATTTAAAATCGAGCACATTTCATTCTCTTTGTCAGTAAGATGCCCATAGTTATTTTTAAGGGGACCTATCTTATCTCTGACTTTTGTTCTATAGACCTGGAAAAAACTTTTTGGGTTAGTTTTAGAATCCCTAGCAACTTTAATTTCATAGTCCCTTTTAGCTTTTCTTATCCCCTTTTTAATGTCCCTCTTAATGTCAATATACTGATTCATAAGATGACCCTCGCCTCTTTTGATACGCCTATAAATTCCTTTCTTATGCCCTAGTAGATATTTCAGCCTATTATTCATCCATTTTGGGTCATTTCTATTTGATCTAATTACCTTATAAGGGATAAACGTTCTTTGAGCAGCATGTATTGTGTTCAGAAAATTGTCATATTGATAGCTCTCTTCGTTACCCCAGTCAACAGATGATAAGTGTTCTCTAAGCCCATCGTAATCTGCTAAGCGAAAATCTGGGACTGTTACTGAGTTATCCCTACTATCATACTTCCATTCAATTCTACATGTAATTGATTTGTGGTCGCTAGCACCCAGTTCCTCTGAAACTTCTAAATTATTAACAAGGGATTCATTGTTTGCCAGAACTAAGTCAAGCAGGTTATTACCCCTTGTAGGTTCTGTCACAAACTGCTTCAAAAAACAATCCTGAACTACTTCTAAGAAATCGTATGATTCTAAGTTCCCAGTCAAGAAATTCCAATCAATATGACTAAAGTTAAAGTCTCCTAGAATTACTACATTATCGTGCCTTGTGGCCCTAACAATTTCCTCCCATAGTAGTCTCCCCTGGTCCCTATCTAAATTTGGGGGACGGTATATCACACCTAAAATTAATTTTTCATGCCCCTCTGAAAATTCTATCCAAACAGACTCTGTATGTGTTACTTCAGACTTAATACCCGTTTTTATGCAACAGTTCAAGCGATCTCGGACATACAATGCCACCCCACCCCCCTTCCCGATACTTCTATCTACTTGGAACAATTTAAAACCCTGAATGTGACATTCTGCAGGCATGTCCCGACTTTTTGAATTAAACCACGTCTCAGTAATGGCAAATACATGTATGTTACCTCCACTAGCAACTAGTCTCAACTCGTCCATCTTATTCCTAGCACTGCGACTATTTGTGTAATAAATATTTAATGACCCTCCTATCTCTTTACCCTTCCTGCTCCTTTCTGTTATTCCACTAAACCTATTACTGTCATTGTCAATTAGTGCCACTGGCTTTCCAATATCCTCCTCATTTTGCCTATTACTAGTTCTCCTAGTACTCATGTTACTACCCTGCGACTTCACAGTTTTCCCGCCAAAACCCATACCACTAACTATTCCTAGTTTAAAGACCTAACAGCTCCCTCCACTGCATTGGCCAGTGCTCCCACCCCACACCTAGACAAGTGAACCCCATCCCTGGCATACATGTCATTTCTGCCATAGAAGAGGTCCCAGTTGTCAATGAATGTTACTGCATTTTCCTTACAGTATTTGTCCAGCCAGCAATTGACACCAATTGCTCTGGACAACCATTCATTTCCAACTCCTCTCCTTGGCAAAATGCCACATATGACAGGTTTCCCACCCTTCTTCCTAATTATCTCTATTGCTGACCTATACCTGCTAATCAGGTCCTCACTCCTACGTCTGCCAACATCGTTGCCTCCAGCACTGAGACAGATAATAGGATTGCTCCCATTACCTCTCATGATGTCATCCAGATGGCTAACAATATCCTTCATCCCAGCCCCAGGAAAACACACTCTCTGCCTCCTACTCCTATCCTTCAAACAGAATGCCCTATCCATGTACCTAATCTGGCTATCCCCAACAACAACAATGTTTTTACCTTCCTTGGCGTCGTCCGTAGTGATGCTCCGAGTAGTCGACTCACATTCGCCAGGTAGCATTACACCACTTGTAGAATTCGTCATGACGTTCTCGATGGTCTTCGTTGGGGTTTCTAGGGATGTCTCACTCACGTCTGCCAATGCTTCCTTGGTGCTCGTTGTGGCATTCCCAGTAGAACACTCACATTCGTCAGATAGCACCGAGAATGAGTTGGAAGTTTCCACAGCAGTCTTCTGGTTTCTCGTTGTTTCTGCCTCTCCAACCGTTTTCTTAATCTTCAGCTTGGTTCCATGTTGCCCGGCCACTGACCAAGCTCCCCTCTTAACCTGGGGACTCACAACAAGTGGACTACTACGAATCCTCTTGTTCTCCTCCGTTAATCGCCGTATCTCCAGTTTAGCAACTCTGAGTTCTTCTCTCAGCTGCTGGTAAAGCTGCTCAAGAGAGGGCATCCTGGTTCAGATTCACAGAGAGCACACAAACAGGTCTTCACAGAGCTAAGTACACGTCACCACTGAGCTAAGTACACGTCACCACTGAGCTAAGTACACGTCACCACTGGAACTGATGACACCTTTAGGATTACAGAACTTGGTTGCTTATGAATCAAATGTTATGGTCCTTGAAGGTGAGATCCTCCGACATGATCACTCCCAGGTCTTTGACGTTGGTGTTTCGCTCTATTTTGAGCCAGAATTTGTTTTGTACTCTGATGAAGTTTTAATTTCCTCATGTTTACCATATCGGAGTAATTGAAGTTTCTAATTGTTGAACTTCATATTGTTTTCTGCAGCCCACTGAAAGATTTGGTTGATGTCCGCCTGGAGCCTTGCAGTGTCTGCAATGGAAGACACTGTCATGCAGATTCGGGTGTCATCTGCAAAGGAAAACACGGTGCTGTGGCTGACATCCTTGTCTATGTCAGATATGAGGATGAGAAACAAGATGGGAGCGAGTACTGTGCCTTGTGGAACAGAGCTTTTCACCGTACCTGCCTCTGACTTTACTCTGTTGACTACTACTCTTTGTCTTCTGTTTGTGAGGAAATTATAGATCCATCTACCAACTTTTCTTGTTATTCCTTTAGCACGCATTTTGTGCGCTATTACGCCATGGTCACACTTGTCAAAGGCTTTTGCAAAGTCTGTATATATTGTATCTGCATTCTTTTTGTCTTCTAGTGCATCTAGGACTTTATCGTAGTGATCCAATAGTTGAGACAGACAGGAGCGACCTGTTCTAAACCCATGTTGCCCTGGGTTGTGTAATTGATGGTTTTCTAGATGGGTGGTGATCTTCCTTCTAAGAACCCTTTCAAAGATTTTTATGATATGGGATGTTAGTGCTATCGGTCTGTAGTTCTTTGCTATTGCTTTACTGCCCGCTTTGTGGAGTGGGGCTATGTCTGTTGTTTTTAGTAACTGTGGGACGACCCCCGTATCCATGCTTCCTCTCCTTAGGATGGTAAAAGCTCGTGATAAGGGCTTCTTGCAGTTCTTGATGAACACAGAGTTCCATGAGTCTGGCCCTGGGGCAGAGTGCATGGGCATGTCATTTATCGCCTGTTCGAAGTCATTTGGCGTCAGGATAACATCAGATAGGCTTGTGTTAACCAAATTCTGAGGCTCTCTCATAAAAAATTCATTTTGATCTTCGACTCTCAGTCTGGTTAGCGGCTTGCTAAAAACTGAGTCATATTGGGGATTGAGTAGCTCACTCATTTGGAGAATTGGGAGAATTGTTATCCGGATTGTGTTTGATCGATATTTGTGGGGGGGGGAGGTTGAACACATATTTATTAGGCGTGAGTATGCTGCTAGGCTTGATCGTTTGCACGTCCCCAGAACGGTAGTAATACATAGTGTGAGGGTCTGGGATGTGGTATTTTCTGATCATAGGGATGTTTTGGTGGATTTAGGTTGGGAGGGGTTGCCATGAAGGTGTAGGGGGTATTGGAAGTTAAATGTAAAGTTGTTGCAGGAAGATTTTAGACAGTCATTTAAACAATTTTGGGAGGGGTTGGAGGCAGAGGCGCCTGGGAATGGTAATCTGGTTAGTTGGTGGGACTCGGTGGCGAAATCAAGTATTAAGGATTTTTATGTACGTAGTGGGAGGGAATATAATAGGTTAAAGTATGGGTTTCAATCTTACCTTGAGGGGCAGTTAGGAGCTTGCTACAAACGTGGGAGTATTAGTTATCCAGTGAGAGATATTGAGGGATTAAAGGAGAGTATTAGGGATTTGCAAAATGAAAGATTTGATGGTGCACGAGTTTTGGCGGGGCTGGAGGAGGTGTTATTAGGTGATAGACCTTTGGCGTGTGTGTTGAGAGGACAGCATAAGAGAAGAGGGGCTACAGAGATGATGGTATTAACTGTTCATTTGGGGATGGGAGGGTATAGGGAGGGGCAGGTATTAATGTCGACTGAGGGTATGAGTGGATATCTCGATGCATGGTTTAGGTCATATGCACAACATGTGGGTATACGAGATGCTGCTTTAAGGGAAATGGGAGGTTATGTGCAATGTGAGCTTGATGGTACCTGGAGTTTACCTGGAGAGAGTTCCGGGGGTCAACGCCCCCGCGGCCCGGTATGTGACCAGGCCTCCTGGTGGATCAGAGCCTGATCAACCAGGCTGTTGCTGCTGGCTGCACGCAAACCAACGTACGAGCCACAGCCCGGCTGGTCAGGAACCGACTTTAGGTGCTTGTCCAGTGCCAGCTTGAAGACTGCCAGGGGTCTGTTGGTAATCCCCCTTATGTATGCTGGGAGGCAGTTGAACAGTCTCGGGCCCCTGACACTTACTGTATGGTCTCTTAACGTGCTAGTGACACCCCTGCTTTTCATTGGGGGGATGGTGCATCGTCTGCCAAGTCTTTTGCTTTCGTAGTGAGTGATTTTCGTGTGCAAGTTCGATACTAGTCCCTCTAGGATTTTCCAGGTGTATATAATCATGTATCTCTCCCTCCTGCATTCCAGGGAATACAGGTTTAGGAACCTCAAGCACTCCCAGTAATTGAGGTGTTTTATTTCCGTTATGCGCGCCGTGAAGGTTCTCTGTACATTTTCTAGGTCAGCAATTTCACCTGCCTTGAAAGGTGCTGTTAGTGTGCAGCAATATTCCAGCCTAGATAGAACAAGTGACCTGAAGAGTGTCATCATGGGCTTGGCCTCCCTAGTTTTGAAGGTTCTCATTATCCATCCTGTCATTTTTCAAGCAGATGCGATTGATACAATGTTATGGTCCTAGAAGGTGAGATCCTCCGACATGATCACTCCCAGGTCTTTGACGTTGGTGTTTCGCTCTATTTTGTGGCCAGAATTTGTTTTGTACTCTGATGAAGATTTAATTTCCTCGTGTTTACCATATCTGAGTAATTGGAAGGACAGATTACGGAAGGGGAAATTTGGCAAGTTATAGCTGGTGCAAGTTTAGGTAAGGCACCGGGTGTAGACGGGTTGCCTAATGATTTCTATGTTAAGAACTGGGAAGTTTTGAGAAGATTTTTAGTCAGATTGTTCAATGTAATGAAGGAAGATGGGGAAATGGGTGAGTAGCAAAGGACTGCTGTTGTTGTATTAGTGCCGAAGGGTGGACAGACCACGGTAGAGGATTACCATGCAATATCGCTTATGTGCGGTGATTATAAGCTATTTGCAAGGGTATTAGGGAACAGAATCAAACAGGTGTTAGGTAAAGTAATTGACAAAGGACAATATGGAATACCGGGTAGGTCAATGCATGAAGGGCATGGAGTTATTAGGAGTTTTATAGGGCAGAGGGGGGAGGGGGCAGGGGTATTTTGGCTTTGGATTGGATAGCGTAGAGAGGGATGCATTATGGAGTTTCATGCATTGGATGGGTTTCAGGAGGGAAATTGTTTCTTGGGCAAAAACTTTGTATCTGGGTGCAGTTATGAGAGTACAGGTTAATGGAAGACTAGGTGTTAGCATACAGATGGGAAGGGGTTTGCGACAGGGATGCCCTCTGTCGCAAATATTGTTTGCATGTCTTCAGGAACCCTTTTATAGGGCAGTTAGGTGGAGTATAGCGAGAGGGAAGGTTGGTATTGCACGAGAAGGGGGGTCGGGTATAGTAGGTTATGTGGATGATACGACTGTCTTGGTGAGGGATGTGAGGGATTTACATAAGGTAGGTAGGGTGATAGACGTTTTTGGTGAGGCTACAGGAATGAAAATTAATGTTGTAAATTCCAAGTATTTGGATCTAGCTGATAGCGTACATAATGGTGGGTCTGTAGAGAGAGTTGAAGGAGGAGGTCTTGCTTCTCCAGGAGGAGATTAGGAGGCTGAAGGTCCACCTCAATGGGTCTGGGAGAGAGTGTGAGGTGGCTGGAGTTGTGGGAAATGAGGCTTCTAGCAGTGAGGTGCAGTCTGTCTCTCGCTGTGAGGAGGCTGTAGTTGGGGAGGTAGCAACGGCTACCAGCAGTGAGGTGCAGCCCAGCACCTGTTACAAGTGGCGAGTGGTTCACAGTAATGGGAGGCGCATCAGAGTAAGGAAAGTTAAGAGTGAAGATCTGAAGGTAGGAAATCGCTTCTCTGTTCTTCAGGATGAATGTACTTCAGTGGCCAGTGAAGGTAAGGGTACTACTGCCCCTGCTAATGGAGGTAAGCGCATTCTTGTGGTTGGTGACTCTCAGGTAAGATATATTGACCGTGCTTTTTGTAATAGGAATAAGAAGATGAGAGATACAGTGTGCTTCCCTGGAGCTGGTGTTGGGGACATTGTCAACAGGCTGGATAATATCATGTCAGGTAATGGGAACAAGCCCATTATCTGTCTCAGTGCTGGTGGAAATGATATTGGGAAGGGTAGGAGAGAAGAGCTGCTAGATAAGTACAGGTCAGCTATAGATTTCATTAAGTCTAAGGGAGGGATCCCAATCATATGTAGCATCTTGCCTAGAAGGGGAGTAGGAAATGAATGGTTGTCTAGGGCAATTGGTGTAAATTGCTGGCTAGACAGATACTGCAAGGAACTTGCAATCCCATTCAATGACAACTGGAACAACTTTTATGGCAAACATGATATGTATGCAAGGGATGGGGTACATCTCTCGGGGGCAGGGGTGGTAGCACTTGCAGACTCGATTGAGAAGGCCATTGGTGAAATGCCTATGATTTTAAACTGATGGAAGATAGAGGTATGGGTGTGTGTGGGAAACAAGCAGGTTGCAACACTAGGGTTGGAAACAGTAAATGTATAAAAGGCATTCAGCATGAAGTTATAAATAAAGACAATAGATCAGGTCAGCAAACAAAGGGGGACAGCAGAGGGCAGCAAGGGACTAGCTCCCTTAAGGTTTACTATACTAATAGCAGGAGTGTAAGAAATAAGATAGATGAGCTAAGATTAATTGCAAGTGCAGGAAACATAGATATTATTGCTATAACAGAGACCTGGCTCAATCTGAAAGATAGAGAGATGCCCTCTGAATGTCACATACAAGGCTATAAATTATTCCACACTGACAGGGTCAACAGGAAAGGTGGTGGAGTAGCGATGTATGTCAGAGACAATTTAAATTGTTGTGTTAGACAAGATATTAAATTAGAAGCGTCAGCCACTGAATCTGTTTGGTTACAGCTTCTCGAGGGCCGAGAAAAACTAATTTTGGGTGTGATTTACAGGGCCCCAAATCTTGATAGGGAGTGCAGTAAACTTCTATGGGACGAAATTCGTAAGGCATCTACATACGAAAATGTTGTGCTAATGGGAGATTTCAACTATAGACAGATTGACTGGAGCAATTTGACAGGAAATTTAGAGTCAGGTGACTTTCTTGATACAATCCAGGATTGTTTTTTAAAACAGTTTGTGACAGAGCCAACTAGGGGAAATAACCTCCTTGACTTGGTTCTTGCCAGTAGGGAAACACTAATTAATAATCTTGAGGTTAATGATGAGCTTGGGGAAAGTGATCACAAATCACTCAGTTTTAATATTTCATGGAATTCCCCTAATAATGGCAATCAAGTCTCACTCCCTGACTTTCGCTTGGCTGATTTCATAGGACTGAAAAATTACTTAGGTGGGCAGAACTGGAATGACCTGACTAAGGGTCAGGTAGGTGGTGATGGTTGCCGATATGATGCTTTCCAGGGCATAGTTCTAGCTGCTCAGTCAAATTATGTTCCAAATAGGGAAAACAGATCAAACAAAAATGATCCTAAATGGATGAACAATAGATTAAAATATCTGATTGGTCAAAAGAGAGGCATATATAGGCAAATCAAAAGAGGAGAGGGGCAATTAAGAAATCGATATATTCAGTTAAAGAGAGAAATAAAATGGGGAATTAGAAAAGCAAAAAGAGATTATGAGGTTAAAGTTGCAAGAGAATCGAAGACTAACCCAAAAGGATTCTTTCAGATATACAGAAGTAAGATCAGGGACAAGATAGGCCCACTCAAAAGTTCCTCGGGTCAGCTCACTGACAGTGATAAGGAAATGTGTAGAATTTTTAACACATACTTCCTCTCAGTTTTTACACAGGAGGATACCAGCGATATTCCAGTAATTATAAATTATGTAGAACAGGACGATAATAAACTGTGCACGATTAGGGTCACAAGTGACATGGTCCTTAGGCAAATAGATAAATTAAAACCTAACAAATCCCCAGGCCCTGATGAACTGTATGCAAGGGTTCTAAAGGAATGTAAAGAGGAGCTTAGCACACTTTTGGCTAATCTTTTCAACATATCACTACAAACTGGCATGGTGCCAGATAAGTGGAAAATGGCAAATGTGATACCTATTTTCAAAACAGGTGACAGGTCCTTAGCTTCGAACTATAGACCAATAAGCCTAACCTCCATAGTGGGAAAATTTATGGAATCAATAATTGCCGAGGCAGTTCGTAGCCACCTTGAAAAGCATAAATTAATAAACGAATCTCAGCATGGTTTTACAAAGGGGCGTTCCTGCCTTACGAATTTATTAACTTTTTTCACTAAGGTATTTGAGGAGGTAGATCATGGTAATGAATATGATATTGTGTATATGGACTTCAGTAAGGCTTTTGACAGGGTCCCACATCAGAGACTATTGAGGAAAATTAAAGCACATGGAATAGGAGGAGAAATTTTTTCCTGGATAGAGGCATGGTTGACAAATAGGCAGCAGAGAGTTTGCATAAATGGGGAGAAATCAGAGTGGGGAAGCGTCACGAGCGGTGTTCCACAGGGGTCAGTGTTGGGCCCCCTGCTGTTCACAATCTACATAAACGACATAGATGAGGGCATAAAGAGCGACATCGGCAAGTTTGCCGATGACACCAAAATAGGCCGTCGAATTCATTCTGACGAGGACATTAGAGCACTCCAGGAAGATTTGAATAGACTGATGCAGTGGTCGGAGAAGTGGCAGATGCAGTTTAATATTGACAAATGCAAAGTTCTAAATGTTGGACAGGACAATAACCATGCCACATATAAACTAAATAATGTAGATCTTAATATTACGGATTGCGAAAAAGATTTAGGAGTTCTGGTTAGCAGTAATCTGAAACCAAGACAACAGTGCATAAGTGTTCGCAATAAAGCTAATAGAATCCTTGGCTTCATATCAAGAAGCATAAATAATAGGAGTCCTCAGGTTGTTCTTCAACTCTATACATCCTTGGTTAGGCCTCATTTAGATTATGCTGCACAGTTTTGGTCACCGTATTACAGAATGGATATAAATTCTCTGGAAAATGTACAAAGGAGGATGACAAAGTTGATCCCATGTATCAGAAACCTTCCCTATGAGGATAGACTAAGGGCCCTGAATCTGCACTCTCTAGAAAGACGTAGAATTAGGGGGGATATGATTGAGGTGTATAAATGGAAGACAGGAATAAATAAAGGGGATGTAAATAGTGTGCTGAAAATATCTAGCCTAGACAGGACTCGCAGCAATGGTTTTAAGTTGGAAAAATTCAGATTCAGGAAGGATATAGGAAAGTACTGGTTTGGTAATAGAGTTGTGGATGAGTGGAACAAACTCCCGAGTACAGTTATAGAGGCCAGAACGTTGTGTAGCTTTAAAAATAGGTTGGATAAATACATGAGTGGATGTGGGTGGGTGTGAGTTGGACCTGATAGTTTGTGCTACCAGGTCGGTTGCCGTGTTCCTTCCTTAAGTCAATGTGACCTGACCTGACTAGGTTGGGTGCATTGGCTTAAGCCGGTAGGAGACTTGGACCTGCCTCGCATGGGCCAGTAGGCCTTCTGCAGTGTTCCTTCGTTCTTATGTTCTTATATAGCAAGCTATGGCATATGGTGGCAATATATCCATTGAGACGGTGTGAGGTGCAGCGGTTGCAACTGCGGGTATTCAGATTTATATGGGGATCGGGTTGTGACTGGCTAAGTAGAGGGGTGGTGTCGCTTCCCGTTAGCCAGGGGGGCTGGGGCTTATACCTCTTGAAAAGCGTATGTTGAGTGTGTTTTTAAAAAGGGGGTTTTTGAGGGAGGGGGCGAGGGGGGCCTTGAAAGACTGCACAAGGATATGCAACGGTGGTGGAGGGGTAGGGATTTAATGTTTGGAGAGGCTATGTTGCGAGTTTTACTGACTGTGAGGGGGTCCGGATCAGCTTAAATTGAAGGTTCTTGAGAGGGCGGGGGGTGGGTCTGTGGTGGCAGAAGTTGAGGGGACATACCCTATGTATGCGTGGGGTTCTATATGGAAATGTCTTCAGCAACTACGTGTAAAACCAGGTGTTATGGAGGTTATGTTTAGGGATTTGGGGATTTCTGTATAATGGTATTATACATCTATCTGTGGAGTGACGTGCATTTAAGTGCCTATTAAAGCATATTGCAATGTATATTATGTGATAGATGTATTGTTTAAAATTGTATACATTTTTATTTGGCATGGATGTAATGGGACAATCTGTACAGGTGATGAGGAATTTTTCGTTTGTGTTTGCGCATAGTTAAATGTGCAGTGAGTTTTTTATTTGTGACACTGTGGCTTTTATATTGTATGTGGAAGATCCGATATTGTGTTCTTGTATTAATATTGTATGTGGAAGATCCGATACTGTGTTCTTGTATTAATATTGTATATGGAAGATACGATACTGTGTTCAGATATTAATATTGTATGTGGAAGATCCGATACTGTGTTCTTGTATTAATATTATATATGGAAGATCCGATATTGTGTTCTTGTATTAATATTGTATGTGGAAGATCCGATACTGTGTTCTTGTATTAATATTGTATGTGGAAGATCCGATACTGTGTTCTTGTATTAATATTGTATGTTGAAGATCCGATACTGTGTTCTTGTATTAATATTGCATGTGGAAGATCCGATACTGTGTTCTTGTATTAATATTGCATGTGGAAGATCCGATACTGTGTTCTTGTATTAATATCAATTGTGATTGTAGTGATACTGCTCCTGTGGGGAGCAGCAGCAGGATAATACTGCACCACCTCTCGGGGCCCTTAACAAAAACAGCTTGGTGTGTGTCATGGGCGCCAATACATGGTGTGTGATTCTCTTCTCTTATATCCATATATTATTGATGCAGATTACATGGTGAGTTTAAATATGTGGCCTGTAGTTATAACTTTTCTCTTGACATATGCAAGACATCACCATCCCTGTAGAAGCAGTTATTAGATGTACTAGTCATTATATTTTGTTGTTGCAAAAGTACTATGAAGATTCTGTGTTCAGTAAAGCCTAGAGATAAGGCCTGTGTTTCTATCACAACAATTTATTGAACATAGAATCCTGGGCTACCTGGTGGTGATCCTGCGCTAGACTACTCAAAACATGGAGCGTTTACTGAAACCTGAGAGGCTAGACTGTGACCCCAGCTTATCAATGGCTGCTCAGGAATGTAAGCACTGTTTTAAGACTTTCGAAAACTTCTTGGGAGCCCTTCCTAAAACAGATCTAAGACCATAAGACCATAAGAAAGGAGGAACACTGCAGCAGGCCTGCTGGCCCATACTAGGCAGGTCCTTTATAATTCATCCCACTAACAAACATTTGACCAACCCAATTTTCAATGCCACCCAAGAAACAAGCTCCGATGTGCAAGTCCCTCTCAAATCCAACCCCTCCCACTCATGTACTTATCCAACCTAAATTTGAAACTACCCAAAGTCCTAGCCTCAATAACCCAACTAGGTAGACTGTTCCACTCATCAACTACCCTATTTCCAAACCAATACTTTCCTATGTCCTTTCTAAATCTAAACTTATCTAATTTAAATCCATTACTGCGGGTTCTCTCTTGGAGAGATATCCTCAAGACCTTATTAATATCCCCTTTATTAATACCTATCTTCCACTTATACACTTCGATCAGGTCTCCCCTCATTCTTCGTCTAACAAGTGAATGTAACTTAAGAGTCTTCAATCTTTCTTCATAAGGAAGATTTCTAATGCTATGTATTAATTTAGTCATCCTACGCTGAATGTTTTCTAACGAATTTATGTCCATTCTGTAATATGGAGACCAGAATTGAGCTGCATAATCTAGGTGAGGCCTTACTAATGATGTATAAAGCTGCAGTATGACCTCTGGACTTCTGTTGCTTACACTTCTTGATATAAATCCCAGTAATCTATTTGCCTTATTACGTACGCTTAGGCATTGCTGTCTTGGTTTAAGGTTGCTGCTTACCATAACCCCCAAGTCCTTTTCGCAATCTGTATGGCTAAGTTCTACATTATTTAACTTATAAGTGCTAGGGTTATGGACACTCCCGAGCTTCAGAACCTTGCATTTATCTACATTGAATTGCATCTGCCACTTTTCTGACCAAGAGTAGAGTTTGTCTAAATCCTCCTGAAGTTCCCTAACATCTACGTTTGAATCAATTATCCTACCTATCTTCGTGTCATCGGCGAATTTGCTCATATCACTAGTAATTCCTAGTAATTCTAGATAAACTAAGTCTGCTCATCAATTTTGTGTCACCTAAGATATATGAGGCTATTTCTGAGTGTAATACCTATGAAGATGCTATCAAAACCCTCAAGTCTCAGTATATTAAACCTACAAATGAAATCTTCACACGCTATCGCCTTGCAACTCGCCGCCAGCAGATTGATGAATCCTTAGAGGAATACTTTCAAGCACTGAAAATTTTAGGTAAGGACTGTCACTTCCAAGCAGTGACAGCTGCTCAGTATTGTGAAGAGTCCATCAGGGATGCTTTTATCAGTGGCCTGCAATCCCCAATAATAAGGCAACGTTTATTGGAGAATAAAACTCTCGACTTAGCCACTGCCTTTGACCAGGCAAGAGCTCTAGATTCAGCCCAGAAGAATTCTGAAGTATACAGTACCACTCAGCCTTCTCGAGTGGTAAGTGCTGCAATTCCTGACCAAGACTCTTGCAATGAAGTTACTGTGGAACCTGCCTCAGTGACAGCAGCAGCAGGAACGGTGTGTTTCTTTTGTGGTTTTTCAAGACATCCACGTCCGAAGTGTCCTGCTCATGAAGCAATGTGCCATAAATGCCACAAGAAAGGTCACTTTGCTAAAGTATGTCGTGCTAATGCATCAACAAGAGCTAGTGCCTCCACACATTCCAGTGATCATGCGACTCTAGCAACAGTGACTTCTGCGGCTACTCCAAATTCACTGTCAAAGGCAGTTGTGAAAGTATTCATCAAAGGAACAGAAGTAGATGGTCTTATTGATAGCGGCAGCTCAGAGAGTTTCATCAACCTTGACTTAGTTAAACGCCACTCCTTGACTGTACATCACTCATCAGGTACCGTTTCCATGGCATCAACATCTCTCTCTATTCAGACCTTAGGGTTTTGTAAGGCAAATCACAGAGTTAATGGAAAGGATTATCAAGATGTACATTTAGCTATTCTGCCACAACTGTGCTCTGATGTTATCCTTGGTCAGGACTTGCAGAAGCTGCATGGTAGTGTCACCTTAACATATGGAGGTGAACTACCTCCTCTTGTTGTCTGTGGACTTAGCACTTTAAGGGTAGACCCACCAAAACTGTTTGCAAATCTTACCGCTGATTGCCATCCTATATCAGCTAAGTTACGCCGCTATTCTTACGAGGATCGGATGTTCATTGAGAAAGAAACTCAGAGGCTGCTGAAAGAGGGTATTATAGAACTGAGTAATTCCCCTTGGCGTGAACAGGTTTTTGTTGTTAAGGATGATTATAGGAAATGGAGACTGGCTATCGATTACTCTGAGACAATCAACAAATTTACACTTCTTGATGGGTACCCTCTACCTCGAATTGATGATACAGTGAACAAAATTGCTCAGTACTATGTATTTAGCACAATTGATCTACAGAGTGCCTATCATCAAGTCCCTATAAGGAATGAAGATAAACCATACACAGCATTTCAGGCTAGTGATGGCCCGTATCAGTTTACCAGTGTCCCTTTTAGAGTCACCAATGGGGTAGCCTGCTTCCAACGAATTATGGATTCACTCATTCAGGAAGAGCAACTCATGGGAACTTATGCGTGTTTAGATAATGTTACCATTTGTGGCAAGACCCAGGAGGAGCATGATGCAAACCTTGATAAATTTTTGGAAGCCGCCAAGAAGAAAAATATCAGTTACAATGAGGAAAAGTGCACTTTTTCAACTAAAAGGCTTAGCATCCTTGGTTATGTAGTGGAAGGAGGTTCAATATTCCCAGACCCTGAACGACTACGACCTCTACGGGAACTTCCAATGCCTCAAGACAAAAAGTCACTCCGAAGAACTCTTGGTCTCTGCTTATTACTCACAATGGATCTACAACTATTCAAGTAAAGTCCGCCCATTGAGTGCTACCACATTTCCTGTGACAAAGGAAGCAGAAGCCGCTTTCCATACCCTCAAACAGGACATTGAAAACTCAGTAGTTCAAGCCATTGATGAGTCCCTACCATTCGAAGTGGAAACGGATGCATCTGACATTGCCATTGCTGCAGTCTTATCTCAGGCAGGACGACCAGTAGCCTTCTTTTCGAGAACTTTTCAAGGATCAGAGAAGTGTTACGCTGCTGTAGAAAAGGAAGCCCAGGCCATCATAGAAGCAGTTCGCCACTGGAGGCATTATTTAACTGGTATACATTTCACCATAAGGACTGACCAACGGTCTGTGATGTATATGTTCGACAAGAAGCACAAAAGTAGGATAAAGAATGACAAGATATTACGCTGGAGGATGGAACTATCGTGTTATGACTTTGATATTCTGTACTGACCGGGTCAAAAGAACATCTCACCTGATGCATTCTCTAGGTCCTACTGTGGAGCAGCAAGTCATAATTTGCAATCACTTTCAGCGCTCCAAAAGGCTTTGTGTCACCCAGGAGTTACGCGCCAGTACCATTTTGTCAAATCAAAGAACATGCCCTACTCGGTGGGAGATGTGCGACAAGTGATCAGAGCATGCAGAGTATGTGCAGAGTGCAAGCCAAACTTTCATCAGCCAGAGAAGACTCCTCTCATAAAACCCACCCAGCCTTATGAGAGACTGAATATAGATTTCAAAGGACCTCTACCAAGCATAAATCAGAATAGATGTTTCCTTACCATAGTAGATGAATATTCAAGGTTTCCCTTTGTGTTCCCCTGTGCAAATATGACTGCTTCAACTGTTATTAGTTGTCTTTCACAGTTGTTCTTTATTTTTGGTATGCCAGCTTATATCCATTCAGACAGGGGATCCTCGTTCATGAGTAACGAACTTCAGGAGTATTTGGCTAGCAAAGGTATTGCCTGCAGCAGTGCAACAAGCTACAACCCTCAAGGCAATGGTCAAGTGGAGCGGTTCAATGGTACTATATGGAAGGCAGTTACAATGACATTGAAGTCGCGCAATCTACCTGTTCAACACTGGCAAACTGTCCTACCTGATGCTCTTCACTCTATTAGATCATTGCTGTGCACAGCTACTAATGCAACCCCTCATGAAAGACTCCTCAACTATTCACGTCGTTCCTCTACGGGAGCCTCCGTGCCCACTTGGTTATGCCATCCTGGACCCGTTCTCCTGAAGAGTCACTGTAGGATGAACAAGACGGATCCTTTAGTGGAAGAGGCAGAGCTCCTGCAAGCTAATCCACATTATGCCCACATTCGCTACTAAAATGGTGAAGAGACTACAGTATCTACAAGACGTTTAGCCCCAGTTGAAATCCCCATTAGTGTGGAATCTCAAGATACACTAATAGATGTGAAAGATGCTTCGTTTTCTCCTGGAAAGCCCCTTGAGACTACCTCTTTGGAAATAGAGGATTCTGCTCCAGCAGTTAGTTAAACCCCACTGGAAAATATTGAACCTGGTGAAGAGGCTCAAGGGCTACGAAGGTCGGGACGTGTACGTCGCCCACCTAACAGTTTGGGAGATTACTGTCTCTGATATTTTAGAAGGGGGAGATTGTAGTGATACTGCTCCTGTGGGGAGCAGCAGCAGAATAATACTGCACCACCTCTCGGGGCCCTTAACAACAACAACAGCTTGGTGTGTGTCATGGGCGCCAACACATGGTGTGTGATTCTCTTCTCTTATATCCATATATTAGTGATGCAGATTACATGGTGAGTTTAAATATGTGGCCTGTAGTTATAACTTTTCTCTTGACATATGCAAGACATCACCATCCCTGTAGAAGCAGTTATTAGATGTACTAGTCATTATGTTTTGTTGTTGCAGAAGTACTATGAAGATTCTATGTTCAATAAAGCCTAGAGATAAGGCCTGTGTTTCTATCACAACAGTGATGTTAGGATAGCAGTAGGTTTTTATAACTATTGTCGAGTAGTTAATTAAGTGAACAATGGTGAGTTGTTGTACAATATGGTGAAATGGGGTTAAGGGGGGAGGGGGAGGTTACTGTTTGAATTTTTACTGACTGCAGTTTTTCAGTGTATATATTGTAATTAGCAGATGGGAAGGGGTAAGAGGATTGTTTTTATTTTGTATTAATTACACAGTCTTATATTGTGTTAATGGAATTATGTTTAATGGCATAATACATCTATAAGTTGAGTGAAGTGTATATATTTGACATATTACTGAATATTGCATTGTTTTTTATTGCTGTCATGCCCAGTATTGTATAAACTTGTATTTAGCATAAGTGTTAAGGGATGAACTGTACGGGTGATGAGGGAAATTTTGTGTAAGGGCAAAGTAAAGCGTACAGTGTGTTTAGATAATGAAGAATTTATATTGGCTATGTATGATCCAATACTGTACACTTTTATTTATATAATGTATTGTATGTTTTAAATAAAATATAAAAAAAAACTCCACCACCCTTTTTGTTCCTATCTAAGCATTTTATATTGTAACCTTCTATTTTGACCTTGTCGTCAGTCACCGTATCATCCAACCAGGATTCAGAGATTTATTTATTTATTTATTTATTTGAACATGATACAGAAAAGTACAAAAGAATACAATTGAGTGCAGCATGCCAAAGCCCCTTGTATGCAGATCATTATGGGCAGGCTTAAAATTAGCTTAAGATTAACTAAGCATTCTTAAACATTATTGTAAACAGATAACAATTAAGCTCTAGTGAGTATTACGAAGACAGGGCATATGGTTCCATGCATTGCTGTACATTCAGTAGAATGGAGTATTATGTTAGGAAATGTAATTAAAAAATAACAAAGTTTGATCTTCCAGCTCCTGCATCCAACATCTTGCTCCAGGGGGATTTCAACTTAAGGCACCTAAAATGGAGGAATATAGCAAATAATATTGTTGCAGTAATAACACCAGGAGGCAGCTCTGATGAAAACTCACACTCACACGAGCTTTTAAATCTCTGCACAAAATTCAATTTAAACCAGCAAATAATAGAGCCTACTAGACTGGAGAATACACTAGACCTCATGTTCACTAAAAATGATGATCTGATAAGAAATGTCACCATATCAAAAACAATATACTCAGATAGCAACATAATTGAGGTTCAGACATGTATGCGTGGAGCCCCAGACCGACATAATGAGACTAGTCACGAGGGAGCATTCACCAAATTCAACTTCAATAACAAAAACATAAAGTGGGACCAAGTAAACCAAGTCCTAACCGATATAAGCTGGGAAGATATACTAAGCAACACAGACCCCAACTTATGCCTAGAACAGATTAACTCGGTGGCACTCGATGTATGCACAAGGCTTATTCCTCTATGAAAAAGGAGGAGTAGATGTAAAATAGAAAGAGACAGGCGCTCCCTTTACAGGCGACGGAAAAGAATAACAGAGCGGCTAAAAGAGGTCAATATATCTGAAATGCGTAGGGAGACACTGGTCAGAGAAATAGCAAGCATCGAACTTAAGCTAAAAGAATCCTTTAGGAGTCAGGAATCGCGGGAAGAACTAAAAGCCATAAATGAAATCGAAAGAAACCCAAAGTATTTCTTCTCCTATGCCAAATCAAAATCGAGAACAACGTCCAGTATTGGGCCCCTACTTAAACAAGATGGGTCCTACACAGATGACAGCAAGGAAATGAGTGAGCTACTCAAGTCCCAATATGAATCAGTTTTTAGCAAGCCGCTAACCAGACTGAGAGTCGAAGATCAAAATGAATTTTTTATGAGAGAGCCACAAAATTTGATTAACACAAGCCTATCCGATGTTATCCTGACGCCAAATGACTTCGAACAGGCGATAAATGACATGCCCATGCACTCTGCCCCAGGGCCAGACTCATGGAACTCTGTGTTCATCAAGAACTGCAAGAAGCCCCTATCACGAGCCTTTTCCATCCTATGGAGAGGGAGCATGGACACGGGGGTCGTCCCACAGTTACTAAAAACAACAGACATAGCCCCACTCCACAAAGGGGGCAGTAAAGCAACAGCAAAGAACTACAGACCAATAGCACTAACATCCCATATCATAAAAATCTTTGAAAGGGTCCTAAGAAGCAAGATCACCACCCATCTAGAAACCCATCAGTTACACAACCCAGGGCAACATGGGTTTAGAACAGGTCGCTCCTGTCTGTCTCAACTATTGGATCACTACGACAAGGTCCTAAATGCACTAGAAGACAAAAAGAATGCAGATGTAATATATGCAGACTTTGCAAAAGCCTTCGACAAGTGTGACCATGGCGTAATAGCGCACAAAATGCGTGCTAAAGGAATAACAGGAAAAGTTGGTCGATGGATCTATAATTTCCTCATTAACAGAACACAGAGAGTTGTCGTCAACAGAGTAAAGTCCGAGGCAGCTACGGTGAAAAGCTCTGTTCCACAAGGCACAGTACTCGCTCCCATCTTGTTCCTCATCCTCATATCCGACATAGACAAGGATGTCAGCCACAGTACCGTGTCTTCCTTTGCAGATGACACCCGAATCTGCATGACGGTGTCTTCCATTGCAGACACTGCAAGGCTCCAGGCGGACATCAACCAAATCTCTCAGTGGGCTGCAGAAAACAATATGAAGTTCAATGATGAGAAATTTCAATTACTCAGATATGGTAAACATGAGGAAATTAAATCTTCATCAGAGTACAAAACAAATTCTGGCCACAAAATAGAGCGAAACACCAACGTCAAAGACCTGGGACTGATCATGTAGGAGGATCTCACCTTCAAGGACCATAACATTGTATCAATCGCATCTGCTAGAAAAATGACAGGATGGATAATGAGAACCTTCAAAACTAGGGAGGCCAAGCCCATGATGACACTCTTCAGGTCACTTGTTCTATCTAGGCTGGAATATTGCTGCACACTAACAGCACCTTTCAAGGCAGGTGAAATTGCCGACCTAGAAAATGTACAGAGAACTTTCACGGAGCGCATAACGGAGATAAAACACCTCAATTACTGGGAGCGCTTGAGGTTCCTAAACCTGTATTCCCTGGAACGCAGGAGGGAGAGATACATGATTATATACACCTGGAAAATCCTAGAGGGACTAGTACCAAACTTGCACACGAAAATCACTCACTACGAAAGCAAAAGACTTGGCAGACGATGCACCATCCCCCCAATGAAAAGCAGGGGTGTCACTAGCACGTTAAGAGACCATACAATAAGTGTCAGGGGCCCGAGACTGTTCAACTGCTTCCCAGCACACATAAGGGGGATTACCAACAGACCCCTGGCAGTCTTCAAGCTGGCACTGGACAAGCACCTAAAGTCAGTTCCTGATCAGCCGGGCTGTGGCTCGTATGTTGGTTTGCGTGCAGCCAGCAGCAACAGCCTGGTTGATCAGGCTCTGATCCACCAGGAGGCCTGGTCACAGACCGGGCCGTGGGGGCGTTGACCCCCGGAACTCTCTCCAGGTAAACTCCAGGTAAACTCCAGGTCTCAGGTTAAATATTTCTGTGATACAATTATGAGAAATATTTAAGATATACAATTTATAAGATACAATTATTCAGTATTTATTTGGTTGTGGGTGAGTAAGTGATTTTTGAGAAGAGACTTGAATTTATAAACAGATGCTTCTTTTATATTCATTGGTAATGAATTCCAGATTTTAGGGCCTTTTATGTGAACTGAGATTTTGCATAGCATGAGATGGACACGAGGAACATCAAAGAGCGAGCTGTGCCTTGTGTTATGGTCATGTGTTCTGTTGAGGTTGGTAAGGAGACATTTGAGGGAAGGGTTTATATCAGAGTTAAGTGTTTTATGTATGTAGTAGGTGCAGTAATAAGTATGGATGTTTTGTATGGTGAGTAGGTTAAGAGTTTTGAATATTGGTGGAGTGTGCTGCCTCTAGTGGGAATTTGTTATCATTCTGATTGCAGCCTTTTGTTGGGTAATTAATGGTCTGAGATGGTTTATTGTTGTTGACAGTTCTCACCCAGCTGTTGGTGAGGGTGGACGCAGAGCGAGCGGCTGGTGTCTGTTTTGAGAAGTTTAATTTTCTCAAGATGGCAGAGCGCAGGTGAAGAGTCAACACTGTCTGTGTGGAATTGTTGAAAGGTGCAATATACCAGGACACCGCTGACGTCATTCTGTCTCTTGTAATAAGAGACATGTATAGGATCGCAAGTGAGGATTCATATGGGATTTCTTTGAACAGCAACGCGAGAATTTTTGTAAAATTTGTGTCGTCTGCTGCTTATTTGAGAGCTGTGGAGACCTATCAAGAAAAATGGATTGTCATCAACACTGGTCTTGAGGTGTGCCTGAGTGATGTCTTGGCTTGTTATACATGGGTTCGTCTTCGTAATGTACCCTTCGAGGCAGACGAGGTGGACATTAGTCGGACATTTGGGTGCTATGGCACCATACAAGCTGTCAACGTAGGGTGTTGGTCCCAGGGCTTTTATGCTGGCATGCTCGAGGGATCTTTCTCGATGAAAATAACACTGAGACGTCCAATTCCCTCGTTTGTCATGTGGGAGGATTTTCGGACACAGGTCTACGTAACCTACCAGGGCAGGTACGGACGTGCCGACTGTGTGGTGCAACAGGTCATATGGCGGAGACTTGTGAGCAACAACGAGGGAGAAAATGGTCGGACCTGACAGACACTACGTTCAAGGAAGCAATAGTGGAGAATGAGTCGGCCCATCAGAGGCCCACGATGGTGGATGTTGTTCTGCAGGTTTTACTGGCGGACATGAAGTGGAGTGATGCAGTGGATGCTGCAGAGGAGAGGATCGTCTCGACGCTACCCATGGCGTCGGAGATCGAGGCGATTGAGTGTGTCGACGGCACGTCACCTCCGGTGGGAGAGGAGGCGCACATGCTATTGGTGTTGCCCAGTTTTGAGGACATACAGAGACTCCTCGACAGCCCAGCGACAGTGGATTTACCGCCTACTTTGGCGGTGTCGCCTGTGGTTGACCATGGTTTCGAGGGACGTGTGGGCAATGAGGAAAGGCGTACACCTTGCACAACAGTGGTAGTGATGGATGTCGAGGTGCATAGGGCGGATGGTGAAGGGTTTATGGATTATGAGGGAGTGTCACGTAAGAGGCCCAGTACTCTGGTGGAGGACGATGTATTAACACCGGGTCAAAGGTCTTGTAAAATGGTGTAGGCTGACATAGCCAAGGGCGGTAAGGGACTTCCCTTAGAGAAGTCAAGTGGGAGTTTGGGGAAGACGGTCAGGTGCAGCAGTGGCAAGTCCAAGTCAGGGTTAAAGGTGACAGGAAAACGCAATGAGAAAACCTAAGCTGAGAGTTCAAGTGTATAACCATGAATGCGGGAGGATGCGGTCAGAATTTTAACGACATATTTTTTATGGACCGATTACGTTCATTTTTGGTGTACTATTAGAAGGTTATATCGAATATGCTGTGCTGAAGTTTCAATCATATCGGCCAAAAAGGAAATGAAATATGCAAAATTTACGAAAAATTGCATTTGGCAGGGCACAGTTTCTCAATGGTACTTGGACAAGTGGTTTTGACACTTGCTGCTGCTAGAACAACTCTAATTCCATCACTTATCGATGTGAATTCTAAAATAAACCTTATCTTCTTGCTAAAAAAAAATAAAGTTTCATAACTTTTTTGATATATTGGAAGATGTCGGCCTTGTTGTCCACATAAATCTAAAAATATTTTGGATAGTTCGGAAACAGAATCGCTACCCCGTAAAACAATCATTCTCCCATGTTTGTTGTGAGAAATAAAGTCAATTCAATCATAAATAAAGGTGCTGTTCCCCTAAATAGGTAAATAAGTTACTTTCGAGATATAGGCCGCAGCGCGCGCCACCCCCGCTGCCCGGGAACAATTTTTTTCCCCGAAAAATTCGCTTTATTTTACACTTTTTCCGCGGCCTACGAGTGTTTATTACAGTTAACCATTGAAAATCCGTTTTCTCTCATCACTGATGAGAGAACGGACCCTCTCTTCACCTTCAGGGGAAATATCGATAGAAATTTATTCCTTGGGGCGTCATATTATGCTATATATTTTTTTTTGAGGTGTACTTTTTATGTTTATATGCTATTATTATATTGCATTATATCATAATAGATCAATTATGATAGATAAATAAGCCTTATAATTGATATTAGCGTGGGTATGGAATATTTTGTTGGCTGGAGGTGTCGGCCATTTTGTGCACTATTCCCAGGGGTTCCCGATTGGTGCCGTGACCATATTAGTTCCGCCCGCTCGGGAATGATCTCAGATGGTGAATTTGTATTATATTAGATATAAAGATATACGAAAACGATAAAAATAACACGGGGAAAAATGTAACAAAAACGTCAACAAAGCTGAGTCAGCGCTTCTTACTCTTACGCACTATGTCGCGTCAGCGCTGTCACCATGCCTGTTATAAATGGCTGTAATTCCTTTTAGAAACATCGTACAAGGATAATAATTATACCAGCGTGTAGCCAGAGAGTTCAGCTATTTTTTGGTAACAGTAACTCAGTTTTCATATATTTTCAAATTTTTTTTTGCTCCGCGCGCGGGAAACCTCAATCTCCCCCCTTTCAGGGTTTTTGACATACTAGCAAGGTGTGTGTGTGTGTGTGTGTGTGTGTGTGTGTGTGTGTGTGTGTGTGTGTGTGTGTGTGTGTGTGTGTGTGGGCGTGGGTGTGTGTGAGGGTGTGTGCGGGTGTGTGTGAGGGTGTGTGTACTCACCTAGTTGTACTCACCTAGTTGAGGTTGCGGGGGTCGAGTCCGAGCTCCTGGCCCCGCCTCTTCACTGATCGCTACTAGGTCACTCTCCCTGAGCCGTGAGCTTTATCATACCTCTGCTTAAAGCTATGTATGGATCCTGCCTCCACTACATCGCTTCCCAAACTATTCCACTTACTGACTACTCTGTAGCTGAAGAAATACTTCCTAACATCCCTGTGATTCATCTGTGTCTTCAGCTTCCAACTGTGTCCCCTTGTTACTGTGTCCAATCTCTGGAACATCCTGTCTTTGTCCACCTTGTCAATTCCTCTCAGTATTTTGTATGTCGTTATCATGTCCCCCCTATCTCTCCTGTCCTCCAGTGTCGTCAGGTTGATTTCCCTTAACCTCTCCTCGTAGGACATACCTCTTAGCTCTGGGACTAGTCTTGTTGCAAACCTTTGCACTTTCTCTAGTTTCTTTACGTGCTTGGCTAGGTGTGGGTTCCAAACTGGTGCCGCATACTCCAATATGGGCCTAACGTATACGGTGTACAGGGTCCTGAACGATTCCTTATTAAGATGTCGGAATGCTGTTCTGAGGTTTGCTAGGCGCCCATATGCTGCAGCAGTTATTTGGTTGATGTGCGCTTCAGGAGATGTGCCTGGTGTTATACTCACCCCAAGATCTTTTTCCTTGAGTGAGGTTTGTAGTCTCTGACCCCCTAGACTGTACTCCGTCTGCGGCCTTCTTTGCCCTTCCCCAATCTTCATGACTTTGCACTTGGTGGGATTGAACTCCAGGAGCCAATTGCTGGACCAGGTCTGCAGCCTGTCCAGATCCCTTTGTAGTTCTGCCTGGTCTTCGATCGAGTGTATTCTTCTCATCAACTTCACGTCATCTGCAAACAGGGACACCTCAGAGTCTATTCCTTCCGTCATGTCGTTCACAAATACCAGAAACAGCACTGGTCCTAGGACTGACCCCTGCGGGACCCCGCTGGTCACAGGTGTGTGCGTGTGTGTGTGTGTGTGTGTGCATGTGTGGGTGTGTGTGTGCATGTGTGGGTGTGTGTGTGCGTGTGTGGGTGTGTGTGTGTGGGTGTGTGTGTGTGGGTGTGTGTGAGGGTGTGTGTGTGGGTGTGTGTGAGGGTGTGTGTGTGTGGGTGTTGGTGTGTGTGTGTGTGGGTGTGTGTGTGGGTGTGCGTCCTTGTGTGTATGCATATATTTGTACGCTCGTGTGCACATGTCCGTGCGTGCGCCCTTGTGTGTGTATGTGCACGCGCGCACTAGTGTGGGTGTATGATCCACTTAATATTTGTATTTATAACTCATTACAATTGTGACCAGGTGTGGACGTATCAGTGGTTCATTACTTTGTAATTTGTTCATGACTGTAACCATGTATAGGAGTGAAGCTGATTCATTACCTCTGTAACTTGCCATGATTAGTGACCAGATCTACCTGGAGTTCATTACCTTTGTAACTAGTTCAGCTATCCTAACTTTGGGGTCCAGTCACTGGACCCATTATGTACCTTTGTAATCTTTTGACTACCGCCCACAGGATGGGTATGGGGTGCATAAAGATATTAAACTAAAGTGTGTGTGTGTGTGTGTGTGTGTGTGTGTGTGTGTGTGTGTGTGTGTGTGTGTGTGTGTGTGTGTGTGTGTGTGTGTGTGTGGTGTGTGTGACTCAACAATCAATATTTGCACCAATAACTCATTACAGTTGTGACCGGGTGTGGAAGTGTGAATTGCTCATTACTCTATAATTTGTTCATGATTGTAGCCAAAGTATAAACGTAAGTAACCATTCTACAGAATTCATTACCTTTGTAACTTGTGAGCTCATTACCTTTGTACCTAGTTCAGCTATCAAAACTTTGGGGGCCCAGTCCCTGGACCCATTACGTACCTCTGTAATCTGTAAATACCTTTGTAACTTGTCATGATTGTGACCAGACTTACCTGGAGTTCATTACCTTTGTAAATTGTGAGTTCATTACCTTTGTAAATTGTGAGTTCATTACCTTTGTAAATTGTGAGTTCATTACCTCTGTAACTTGCTCAGCTATCAAAACTTTGGAGTCCAGTCCCTGGACCAATTATGCACCTCTGTAATCTTTTGACTACCGCCCACAGGATGGGTATGGGGTGCATAATAAACATATTAAACTAACTAACTTACACACCAGGGTTGGTAACATACTATTATTATTAACTATTATTAACACTCTGGCCGATTCCCACCAAGGCAGGGTGGCCCGAATAAGAAAAACTTTCACCATCATTCACTCCATCACTGTCTTGCCAGAAGGGTGCTTTACATTACAGTTTTTAAACTGCAACATTAACACCCCTAGTATGGTAACATACTAGTAAGCATAAATTCTAGCACCTTCAAATCGAGCAGGAAAGAGCTGGTAGGCCTACATTTGATAGAATGGGTCTGCATGGTAAGTGTGCACAGTAAGAAAAAAAATCTAGGCACCCACACTGCATTGTATGAGAGATGGTGAATTGAGACTATTCCTTCCCAAGTGATAGTACTAACACAGATTGATGTGTCATTGACGATGAATCTAATGATGTTGAGGAGTTTGTGACAGAAAGTAATGACTAGTACACCAGTAATACTGATGAATACCCAGACCATTATCAACCTTCCACCACAAACAAATCAAAGTGACTTATTTGCATGTGAGGGTGGGGTCACATTCTGGGACAAAACTAACCTAATTTGCCAAGAATACTCTGCATAGCAAGCGGCTTTCTATGTAGTAGTGAATCACTGAAGTCAGCTAGGCCTGTGTGCCTTTTACACGTTCTTGTAGAAATAAAGGAAAGGTAGGGGCTGTGTGGACCAGGTGTTTACAGTGAAACATATAAGTGAACAGTATTTAGATAAGGCTAAAGAGGTTTTAGTGGCATTTATGGATTTGGAAAAGGCATATGACATGGTGGATAGGGGCGCAATGTGGCAGATGTTGGAGATGTATGGTATAGGAGGTAGGTTACTGAAAGCAGTGAAGAGTTTTTACGAGGATAGTGAGGCTCAAGTTAGAATATGTAGGAAAGAGGGAGATTATTTCCCAGTAAAAGTAGGCCTTAGACATGGATGTGTGATGTCACCGTGGTTGTTCAATATATTTATAGAAGGGTTGTAAGAGAAGTAAATGCAAGAGTCTTGGCAAGAGGTGTGGAGTTAAAAGATAAAGAATCACACATGAAGTGGGAGTCGTCACAGTTGCTCTTTGCTGATGACACTGTGCTCTTGGGTGATTCTGCAGAGAAGTTGCAGAGGTTGGTGGATGAATTTGACAGGGTATGTAAAAGAAGAAAATTGAAAGTGAATACAGGAAAGAGTAAGGTTATGAGGATAACAAAAAGATTAGGTGATGAAAGATTGGATATCAGATTGGAGGGAGAGAGTATGGAGGAGGTGAATGTATTCAGATATTTGGGGGTGGACGTGTCAGCGGATGGGTCTATGAAAGATGAGGTGAACCATAGAATTGATGAGGGGAAAAGGGTGAGTGGTGCACTTAGGAGTCTGTGGAGACAAAGAACTTTGTTCTTGGAAGCAAAAAGGGGAATGCATGAGAGTATAGTTTTGCAAACGCTCTTAAATGGGTGTGAAGCATTGGTGATGAATGTTACAGCGAGAAGGAGGCTGGAGGCAGTGGAGATTTCATGTCTGACGGCTATGTGTGGTGTGAATATAATGCAGAGAATTCGTAGTTTGAAAGTTAGGATGAGGTGCGGGATTGCCGAAACTGTTGTCCAGAGGGCTGAGGAAGGGTTGTTGAGGTGGTTCGGACATGTAGAGAGAATGGAACAAAACAGAATTACTTCAAGAGTGTATCAATCTGTGGTGGAACGAAGGCAGGGTAGGGGTCGGCCTAGGAAAGGTTGAAGGGAGGGGGTAAAGGAGGTTTTGTGTGCAAGGGGCTTGGATTTCTAGCAAGCATGCGTAAGCGTGTTTGATAGGAGTGAATGGAGACAAATGGTTTTTAATACTTGACGTGCTGTTGGAGTGTGAGCAAAGTAACATTTATGAAGGGATTCATGGAAACCGGCAGGCCGGACTTGAGTCCTGGAGATGGGAAGTACAGTGCCTGCACTCTGAAGGAAGGAGGGGTGTTAATGTTGCAGTTTTATAAACTGTAGTGTAAAGCACCCCTCTGGGAAGACAGTAATGGAGTGAATGATGGTGAAAGTTTTTCTTTTTCGGGCCACCCTGCCTTGGTGGGAAACGGCCAGTGTGTTAATAAAATAAAAAAATATTATTTATTATGTTATATTAGATCAATTGTGGTAGGCAATAAGCTGTAGTGTTGATATTAGTGTAATAGCCCCAGCCAGAGTAGAAACATTGGGCGTGTTTCTTTCCACCTGTTGTCTATGTTCCCCATCAGTAAAATGGGTACCTGGATGTTAGTTGACTGGTGTGGGTCATATCCCTGGACACTGACCTAATTTGCCCAACATGTGGAGCATAAAAAGGGGCTTTCCATATAGAAGTATGTCATTATTGTCAGCTAGGCCTGTATACCATGTACATGTACTTGTAGTAAATGAAGATATTATTATTATTATTATTATTATTATTATTATTATTATTATTATTATTATTATTATTATTATTATTATTATAATAAAGCATATTCCCCTGCATCACGAGACTGAGCTCATAGCAACCAACAGTGGCTTCAAAGCCACCTTATCTTTAATGGATAATGTACTGTGTAGGTTCTTTACACAATGTAAAGCATTTCTTTTATTCATTGGAACCATGGCTAAGGCTAAAAGCAAGCAGGCTATAACAATAAATGGAGAAGAAGAAATTAGAATGACTTATGCAGCAAGTAGCACCACCAAACAGTACCAGCAGGTTGGTGTGGCGACCATGGAAATTTGAAATTATGCTAGCCGAAATTAGTGCTGAATAACTATTTGTGATGGCAGACCTGTACGGACATTTCAAATTATGACCAAAATTTGCTATACGGCTCCCCCCCCACCTGACTTTCTAATACAGTCACTTCCCCCCACCCAGTTTGTTTACATTCTCCATAAGGTCCGTGAGCACTGGGTCTCTCCATTATGTCTGGAAACTTTCGAAAATTTCAAGTGTTTTTGAAAGTTATTTCATATTTTATACTCTGACAATTATACTTATGTATACCTGTACCTAAATATGCTTACACACTGTGCTGGCATGCAGGTACACATTAAAAGTCAGTAGGGGAGTCTTATGTATCGACTCTCGAGATGCCATATTAGTAATGATAATAATAATACTAAATAATAATCACTGAGTCTCATTAAATATTTTATATTACGTTAACCCTTTCAGGGTTTTTGACGTACTAGCACGTCTTACACACCAGGGTTGGTGACATACTATTATTATTAACTATTATTAACACACTGGCCGATTCCCACCAAGGCAGTGTGGCCCGAAAAAGAAAAACTTTCACCATCATTCACTCCATCACTGTCTTGCCAGAAGGGTGCTTTACACTACAGTTTTTAAACTGCAACATTAACACCCCTAGTATGGTAACATACTAGTAAGCATAAATTCTAGCACCTTCAAATCGAGCAGGAAAGAGCTGGTAGGCCTACATTTGATAGAATGGGTCTGCATGGTAAGTGTGCACAGTAAGAAAAAAAATCTAGGCACCCACACTGCATTGTGGGAGAGATAATTCAGTGCACCTTCATCACCAAGGAAAGCAGTAAGGAATACCTCACTCTCTGGTGAATTGAGACTATTCCCTTCCCAAGTGATAGTACTAACACAGATTGATGTGTCATTGAAGATGAATCTAATGATGTTGAGGAGTTTGTGACAGAAAGTAATGACTAGTACACCAGTAATACTGATGAATACCCAGACCATTATCAACCTTCCACCACAAACAAATCAAAGTGACTTATTTGCATGTGAGGGTGGGGTCACATTCTGGGACAAAACTAACCTAATTTGCCAAGAATACTCTGCATAGCAAGCGGCTTTCTATGTAGTAGTGAATCACTGAAGTCAGCTAGGCCTGTGTGCCTTTTACACGTTCTTGTAGAAATAAAGGAAAGGTAGGGGCTGTGTGGACCAGGTGTTTACAGTGAAACATATAAGTGAACAGTATTTAGATAAGGCTAAAGAGGTTTTAGTGGCATTTATGGATTTGGAAAAGGCATATGACATGGTGGATAGGGGCGCAATGTGGCAGATGTTGGAGATGTATGGTATAGGAGGTAGGTTACTGAAAGCGGTGAAGAGTTTTTACGAGGATAGTGAGGCTCAAGTTAGAGTATGTAGGAAAGAGGGAGATTATTTACCAGTAAAAGTAGGCCTTAGACAAGGATGTGTGATGTCACCGTGGTTGTTCAATATATTTATAGATGGGGTTGTAAGAGAAGTAAATGCAAGGGTCTTGGCAAGAGGTGTGGAGTTAAAAGATAAAGAATCACACATGAAGTGGGAATCGTCACAGTTGCTCTTTGCTGATGACACTTTGCTCTTGGGTGATTCCGAAGAGAAGTTGCAGAGGTTGGTGGATGAATTTGACAGGGTATGTAAAAGAAGAAAATTGAAAGTGAATACAGGAAAGAGTAAGGTTATGAGGATAACAAAAAGATTAGGTGATGAAAGATTGGATATCAGATTGGAGGGAGAGAGCACAGAGGAGGTGAATGTATTCAGATATTTGGGAGTGGACGTGTCAGCGGATGGGTCTATGAAAGATGAGGTGAACCATAGAATTGATGAGGGGAAAAGGGTGAGTGGTGCTCTTAGGAGTCTGTGGAGACAAAGAACTTTGTTCTTGGAAGCAAAAAGGGGAATGCATGAGAGTATAGTTTTGCAAACGCTCTTAAATGGGTGTGAAGCATTGGTGATGAATGTTACAGCGAGGAGGAGGCTGGAGGCAGTGGAGATGTCATGTCTGAGGGCAATGTGTGGTGTGAATATAATGCAGAGATTTCGTAGTTTGGAAGTTAGGATGAGGTGTGGGATTGCCGAAACTATTGTCCAAGATAAGATAAGATAAGATTTCGTTCGGATTTTTAACCCCGGAGGGTTAGCCACCCAGGATAACCCAAGAAAGTCAGTGCGTCATCGAGGACTGTCTAACTTATTTCCATTGGGGTCCTTAATCTTGTCCCCCAGGATGCGACCCACACCAGTCGACTAACACCCAGGTACCTATTTGCTGCTAGGTGAACAGGACAACAGGTGTAAGGAAACGTGTCGAAATGTTTCCACCCGCCGGGAATCGAACCCGGGACCTCCGTGTGTGAAGCGGGAGCTTTAGCCACCAGGCCACCGGGCCAGAGGGCTGAGGAAGGGTTGTTGAGGTGGTTCGGACATGTAGAGAGAATGGAACAAAACAGAATTACTTCAAGAGTGTATCAATCTGTGGTGGAACAAAGGCAGGGTAGGGGTCGGCCTAGGAAAGGTTGAAGGAAGGGGGTAAAGGAGGTTTTGTGTGCGAGGGGCTTGGATTTCCAGCAAGCATGCGTGAGCGTGTTTGATAGGAGTGAATGGAGACAAATGGTTTTTAATACTTGACGTGCTGTTGGAGTGTGAGCAAAGTAACATTTATGAAGGGATTCATGGAAACCAGCAGGCCGGACTTGAGTCCTGGACATGGGAAGTACAGTGCCTGCACTCTGAAGGAAGGAGGGGTGTTAATGTTGCAGTTTTATAAACTGTAGTGTAAAGCACCCCTCTGGGAAGACAGTAATGGAGTGAATGATGGTGAAAGTTTTTCTTTTTCGGGCCACCCTGCCTTGGTGGGAATCGGCCAGTGTGTTAATAAAATAAAAAATATTATTTATTATGTTATATTAGATCAATTGTGGTAGGCAATAAGCTGTAGTGTTGATATTAGTGTAATAGCCCCAGCCAGAGTAGAAACATTGGACGTGTTTCTTTCCACCTGTTGTCTATGTTCCCCATCAGTAAAATGGGTACCTGGATGTTAGTTGACTGGTGTGGGTCATATCCCTGGACACTGACCTAATTTGCCCAACATGTGGAGCATAAAAAGGGGCTTTCCATATAGAAGTATGTCATTATTGTCAGCTAGGCCTGTATACCATGTACATGTACTTGTAGTAAATGAAGATATTATTATTATTATTATTATTATTATTATTATTATTATTATTATTATTATTATTATTATTATTATTATTATTATTATTATTATTATAATAAAGCATATTCCCCTGCATCACGAGACTGAGCTCATAGCAACCAACAGTGGCTTCAAAGCCACCTTATCTTTAATGGATAATACACAAATAACCCGCACATAAAAGACAGAAGCTTACGACGACGTTTCGGTCCGACTTGGACCATTGACAAAGTCACACTAACAGAGGAGGAGCAGGACGGCTATATATAGGCAGGAAGAGGTGGAGGTAGTAGTAGTGGTAGTAGTAGTAGTTGTAGTAGTAGTACAAGAATTGTATATAATACCGACAGGAAGAAATGACACATGCACAACACCCAGGCATCCCCACCGTAGACGCTTCGCCATCCAGCCAGCCACTGGATGGCGAAACGTCCACAACAAAGACAACCAGACGCCGCACATGTGTCTAATTTCATCAGTAGATGTAGTAGAAGAAGAAGAGGTAGTAGTAGTGGTAGTGGTAGAAGTGGGAAATAAGGAAGACGAGCCAGTCAAATACAAAGGAAGGGGAGCACTGCAAGAGAGCTAGAAACCCACAGAGGGAGAGCAAGCGCACCGAGGTGCGTGAAAGGGGAAGTGGTGAAATAAAATAAAGAAGGAACAGAAACACGAGACAGGAGAGAGAAAGACAACCCAGAGGAGAAAAGGAGAGAGGAAAGGGGAAGAGAAAGAAAAAAAAGAAGAAGAAGAAGAAAAAATGAGGATTCAGGTTAAGTCACGGGTGTTCTGAAGTTTGGAGCATTTTACAATGTAGTGGGAGAGGAAGGCATCTACAGAGACGAAGCCAGGGCTAAGGTTCATACAAGGAAAGTTGTGTATAAGAGAGGATTCAACTAAACGGCGACTGTTCGAGTTGGAAGTAGGGAAGACAGTTTTAGCAGAAGACCAGTCAATAGGATGGCTATGATCTCTGACGTGACAGAAAAGAGCATTGTTAGTGTCGGCAAGCCTAACACTATTTTTGTGCTCCCTAAGTCTGTCAGAAAGAGATCGACCAGTTTCTCCAAAGTATTGAAGAGGACAGGAGGAGCAAGAAATAGAGTAGACACCAGGAACATCTGTAGAGGGAGGAGAGGTATGAACGAGATTAGTGCGAAGAGTGTTAGTCTGGCGGAAGGTAAGCTTGATGTCTAAGGGACGGAGAGAATTGTTGAGATTAGAAAGACCGGAAATGTAGGGAAGGCAGAGGATAGAAGAGTTCCCATGAGTAGAGAGTTTGGGAGAGAAGAAATTGCGTTTAGCACGTGAGAGGGCAGAGTCTATGAAATGGGAAGGGTAGCCAAGACGGGAGAACGAAATATAAAGAGTGGAAATTTCTGCTGGAAGGAACTGAGGATCACAGATGCGGAGGGCACGGAGAAAGAGGGAGATAAGAACACTTTTCTTGACAGGGGAAGCATGATAGGAAAAGTAGTGAATGTACATGCCACTGTGCATAGGTTTACGGTAAACGGAAAAGGAAAAACCTGTATCTGAGCGGTGGACATGGACATCAAGGAAAGGAAGTAAGGAATTAGATTCCCATTCAGCTTTAAACTTAATGGAAGGGGCAAGATTGTTAAGAGCTTCAAGAAAAGGTTGGAAGAGACTGGAGTCATGAGGCCACAGAGCAAAGATGTCATCCACATAGCGGAGCCAGAGTGAAGGTTGCACATCGAGGGTAGGAAGAACAGTCTCGAAGTATTCCATGTAAAGATTAGCAAGGACAGGAGAGAGAGGAGAGCCCATAGCGACACCGAAGGTTTGGGAATAATATTTCCCTTGGAAGGAAAAGGAGTTAGAGTCCACACAGAGGCGGATCAGATCAAGAAAGACATCAGTGGGGATAGGGAGATGAAGAAACCCTTCATGGGCCTTCTCTCTAAGGAAATCAAGGACATCATCAAGAGGGACATTGGTGAAGAGGGACTCAACGTCAAGACTAAGCATCTTACAGGTTGGGAGAGAGCGAACCCGTTCAATGAAGTCTTGAGAGTGACGGAGGTGGGCAGGAGAAAAAGTACCAAGAAAGGGAGTGAGGGTTTTGGCCAGCCAAGAAGCAAGAGAATAAGAGACAGAACCTCTAGAGGATATGATAGGACGAAGAGGAATATCAGGTTTATGAGTTTTGGGAAGGCCATAGAAATAGGGAAGAGAGGGACAGATGACACGAAACCGTTGAACAAGGTCAAAGTCAGGAGGACAGAGGTCGGAGAGAGTCCTTAGTTTTTTGTTGAAAGTTCTCTTGATGCGATCAAGAGGGTTGGAAACGAGAGGAGTGTAGGTGCGTGAGTCAGAGAGCAAGACATCAGCTTTACGGAGGTAATCCTCGCGATCAAGGATAACTACCGAATTACCTTTGTCAGAAGATAGTATGACAATGTTAGTGTTAGATTTAAGAGAAGAAAGGGCAAGTTGGTAACGGCGTGGAAGGTGGTGATTCTTGGAAAACAGACTAACAAGAGCAGGAAGGAGAGCACCACGAAAAGTGGACAAGTCAGGAAGATTACGGAAGCGAGATTGACGAAAGGAATCAAAAGAGCTAATCAGGGAAATACCAGCGCGAGGAGTAGGCGAAGTGGCAAAGGAAAGACCAAAACCAAGAAGTTCAAGCTCATACTGAGAGAGTGAGACAGAAGACAGATTAGTAACACAGTCAGTGAGGGAGAATTTAGACCAAGGGCTAGCTGAGATGAGACGTTGAAGTTTATTTTGTAGTTTGGAAGAATGAATTTGCGCATTCAGGCGAGCAGTGTCAAAGGCAATGGTAGAGAGAAGGTTACAGAGATCCTGTGGTAGAGCCGCAAAGAGAGCACGTTGACGTTGACGGAGAGTAAAGAAGGCATCTTCAACCTGTGATTTAGTAGAAAGAATGAGCTGTTGAAGTTTGTTTACATTCTCCATAAGCTCCGTGAGCACTGGGTCTCTCCATTATGTCTGGAAACTTTCGAAAATTTCAAGTGTTTTTTAAAGTTATTTCATATTTTATACTCTGACAATTATACTTATGTATACCTGTACCTAAATATGCTTACACACTGTGCTGGCATGCAGGTACACATTAAAAGTCAGTAGGGGAGTCTTATGTCTCGACTCTCGAGATGCCATATTAGTAATGATAATAATAATACTAAATAATAATCACTGAGTCTCATTAAATATTTTATATTACGTTAACCCTTTCAGGGTTTTTGACGTACTAGCACGTCTTACACACCAGGGTTGGTAACATACTATTATTATTAACTATTATTAACAAACTGGCCGATTCCCATCAAGGCAGTGTGGCCCGAAAAAGAAAAACTTTCACCATCATTCACTCCATCACTGTCTTGCCAGAAGGGTGCTTTACACTACAGTTTTTAAACTGCAACATTAACACCCCTAGTATGGTAACATACTAGTAAGCATAAATTCTAGCACCTTCAAATCGAGCAGGAAAGAGCTGGTAGGCCTACATTTGATAGAATGGGTCTGCATGGTAAGTGTGCACAGTAAGAAAAAAAATCTAGGCACCCACACTGCATTGTGGGAGAGATAATTCAGTGCACCTTCATCACCAAGGAAAGCAGTAAGGAATACCTCACTCTCTGGTGAATTGAGACTATTCCCTTCCCAAGTGATAGTACTAACACAGATTGATGTGTCATTGAAGATGAATCTAATGATGTTGAGGAGTTTGTGACAGAAAGTAATGACTAGTACACCAGTAATACTGATGAATACCCAGACCATTATCAACCTTCCACCACAAACAAATCAAAGTGACTTATTTGCATGTGAGGGTGGGGTCACATTCTGGGACAAAACTAACCTAATTTGCCAAGAATACTCTGCATAGCAAGCGGCTTTCTATGTAGTAGTGAATCACTGAAGTCAGCTAGGCCTGTGTGCCTTTTACACGTTCTTGTAGAAATAAAGGAAAGGTAGGGGCTGTGTGAACCAGGTGTTTACAGTGAAACATATAAGTGAACAGTATTTAGATAAGGCTAAAGAGGTTTTAGTGGCATTTATGGATTTGGAAAAGGCATATGACATGGTGGATAGGGGCGCAATGTGGCAGATGTTGGAGATGTATGGTATAGGAGGTAGGTTACTGAAAGCAGTGAAGAGTTTTTACGAGGATAGTGAGGCTCAAGTTAGAGTATGTAGGAAAGAGTGAGAGTATTTCCCAGTAAAAGTAGGCCTTAGACATGGATGTGTGATGTCACCGTGGTTGTTCAATATATTTATAGAAGGGTTGTAAGAGAAGTAAATGCAAGAGTCTTGGCAAGAGGTGTGGAGTTAAAAGATAAAGAATCACACATGAAGTGGGAGTCGTCACAGTTGCTCTTTGCTGATGACACTGTGCTCTTGGGTGATTCTGCAGAGAAGTTGCAGAGGTTGGTGGATGAATTTGACAGGGTATGTAAAAGAAGAAAATTGAAAGTGAATACAGGAAAGAGTAAGGTTATGAGGATAACAAAAAGATTAGGTGATGAAAGATTGGATATCAGATTGGAGGGAGAGAGTATGGAGGAGGTAAATGCATTCAGATATTTGGGAGTGGACGTGTCGGCGGATGGGTCTTTGAAAAATGAGGTGAATCATAGAATTGATGAGGGGAAAAGGGTGAGCAGTGCTCTTAGGAGTCTGTGGAGACAAAGAACTTTGTCCTTGGAAGCAAAGAGGGGAATGTATGAGAGTATAGTTTTACCAATGCTCCTGTATGGGTGTGAAGCATGGGTGATGAATGTTGCAGCGAGGAGAAGGCTGGAGGCAGTGGAGATGTCATGTCTGAGGGCAATGTGTGGTGTGAATATAATGCAGAGAATTCGTAGTTTGGAAGTTAGGAGGAGGTGCGGGATTGCCAAAACTGTTGTCCAGAGGGCTGAGGAAGGGTTGTTGAGGTGGTTCGGACATGTAGAGAGAATGGAGCGAAACAGAATGACCTCAAGAGTGTATTAGTCTATAGTGGAAGGAAGGCGGGGTATGGGTTGGCCTAGGAAAGGTTGGAGGGAAGGGGTAAAGGAGGTTTTGTGTACGAGGGGCTTGGACTTCCAGCAAGCACGCGTGAGCGTGTTTGATAGGAGTGAATGGAGACAAATGGTTTTTAATACTTGACGTGCTGTTGGAGTGTGAGCAAAGTAACATTTATGAAGGGGTTCAGGGAAACTGGCAGGCCGGACTTGAGTCCTGGAGATGGGAAGTACAGTGCCTGCACTCTGAAGGAGGGGTGTTAATGTTGCAGTTTAAAAACTGTAGTGTAAAGCACCCTTCTGGCAAGACAGTGATGTAGTAAATGATGGTGAAAGTTTTTCTTTTTCGGGCCACCCTGCCTTGGTGGGAATTGGCCAGTGTGTTAATAAAAAAGAATATATTATTATTATTATTATTGTTATTATTATATGTAGGTCTGAGAAAACTATGAATATTACATTTCAATCTGAAAGCATTCCAAGGATGAAAGGTATTTTGTTGTTTGTTGCTGGCTATATACCTTGTATATTTGCTCTTTAATGATGAATGTTGTCATACTGATGGTATGTGAGGGGGGGTATTTTTTCCTGGCACTAATATCTGTTATTTTGGAGTGAAGGCCACTGAATATGATTCTACTCCAGAAGTGATTTGAGTTGGTGTACAATTTCTGTCATTACCTGCCATTTTTTTTCCTTCCTGGCGAAAAAAACCTCTGGAGTGGTTGTGGCTACACAGGTTTTCCTATGGTCTGGTTGTTGTGTATCTTCTTGTAGCCTTTATGTGGTGTGCCTGGCAATATAAGTTATAGCACTGTCTTTCCTGAAAGGAAGAGTGACACATTTCGTGGTGGAAAAGCTTACAGGAAGGAAGGTTGCATTCTCCTGTTGCCATATGGGCACTTTTTCTGGGGTGGTCAAAGTTGCACATCCCATCTGTTTTTTTGTTTTTCAAATATTCCATGCCTGCAGATACCTAAGGCATAGAATTTGCATTGGTTTGATTTCTGATTGCCTTGGTTTCTCATGGCTGCATTATTTTTCTGTCTCCTTACTATTTTCAGCACTTGTACTAACAATGGTGCCTTCACCAGTATTTTCTGGTATTTTATCTTCACTATTCCTTGTGGCAGCCCCTTGTTTACTATCTCCAATAGTATTTCTAGTTTGTAACTTTGGGGTTTGCATGTTCTTGTCTACACCTGTTTCCACAGCACCAGAGCTCCTGTCTCCCTCTGGGCCACCAACTTTCATTCTGCATTCTTACAGGTACTGTCTACTAGGACAGCATCTACAACAAGGGTGATAACACCATCTTGCCCAGGCCTTTTATTTTCCCATCTGTTATAGAATGCTGTCAGGTTTTCTATGAAGGCCGTTTTGATATTTCCATCTTTTAATACCGATGTGATTTTTTTCCAGTTTGTTCTCATTTGGGCATACCCAAAAACACTTCCCTGGTTTAATATCTCTTGTGCATGATTGACCGCGGGTTCAATCCCGGCCGGGGGTATGGTTTATTTGCAATCTGTCATTACGATTTCTTGAATCTCTTGTGCATGATTCCTGAATGTCTGCACAAGTTGCTGCTACATCTACCAACTACCTACAACTAAAAACTACCTACATCTACCAACTACCTACACTTGCTGGCTACCTACATCTACCAACTACCTACATCTACCAACTACCTACACTTACCAGCTACCTACATCTACCAACTACCTGCATCTACCATCTACCTACATGTACCATCTACCTACATCTACCAGCTACCTACATCTACCAACTACCTACATCTACCAACTACCTACACTTACTGGCTACCTACATCTACCAACTACCTACATCTACCAAACTACCTACATCTACCAAGTACCTACATCTACCAGCTACCTACATCTACCAACTACCTACATCTACCAACTACCTACATCTACCAGCTACCTACATCTACCAACTACCTACACTTACTGGCTACCTACATCTACCAACTACCTACATCTACCAACTACCTACACTTACCGGCTACCTACATCTACCAGCTACCTACATCTACCAACTACCTACTCCTACCAATTACCTACATCTACCAACTACCTACTCCTACCAACTACCTACATCTACCAACTACCTACATCTACCAACTACCTACATCTACCAACTACCTACATCTACCAACTACCTATGCTTACCAACTACTTAAACTTACTGGCTACCTACATCTACCAACTACCTACATCTACCAACTACCTACACTTACCAGCTACCTACATCTACCAACTACCTACATCTACCAACTACCTACTCCTACCAACTACCTACATCTACCAACTACCTACTCCTACCAACATCTACCAACTACCTACATCTACCAACTACCTACATCTACCAACTACCTACACTTACCAGCTACCTACATCTACCAACTACCTACATCTACCAACTACCTACTCCTACCAACTACCTACATCTACCAACTACCTACTCCTACCAACATCTACCAACTACCTACATCTGCCAACTACCTACATCTACCAACTACCTACACTTATCAACTACTTAAACTTACTGGCTACCTACATCTACCAATTACCTACATCTACCAACTACTTACATCTACCAACTACCTACATCTACCAACTACCTACACTTACCGGCTACCTACATCTACCAACTACCTACATCTACCAACTACCTACATCTACCAACTACCTACATCTACCAACTACCTACATCTACCAACTACCTACATCTACCAACTACCTACATCTACCAACTACCTACATCTACCAACTACCTACATCTACCAACTACCTACACTTACCAACTACCTACATCTACCAACTACCTACATCCACCAACTACCTACATCTACCAACTACACCTACATCTACCAACTACCTACACTTACCAACTACCTACATCTACCAACTACCTACATCTACCAACTACCTACATCTACCAACTACCTACACTTACCAACTACCTACATCTGCCAACTACTTACACTTACTGGCTACCTACATCTACCAACTACCTACATCTACCAACTACCTACATCTACCAACTACCTACACTTACCAACTACCTACATCTACCTACATCTACCAACTACCTACATCTACCAACTACCTACTCCTACCAACTACCTACATCTACCAACTACCTACATCTACCAACTACCTACATCTACCAACTACCTACTCCTACCAACTACCTACATCTACCAACTACCTACATCTACCAACTACCTACATCTACCAACTACCTACATCTACCAACTACCTACATCTACCAACTACCTACATCTACCAACTACCTACTCCTACCAACTACCTACATCTACCAACTACCTACACCTGACTTCCTACATATAAATACTACTCACCTCTCCCCCTACATTAAGACTACACATATTATAAGATAATGAGTGTACTGAAAGTGGACTTTATTGCTCTGGGCCGCTTTAACCCATTAACTGTCCAAACGTACATTGTCACTGCTAGCGCTCCGAACATTTTGAAAAAAAAAATTAATAAAGAGGGCAGTTTTCTGTGTGTAATGAGACAAAAAAAAATGTGGGGGTCAGTACTTAGCGAGATATAAAGCAGTGAATTTGGCCCTGGATGCTAACCTGATGGCAACATGGAGTCCTGCCACTTGCAGAAATGTTGCCAATATACCTTTTTTTCTATTTTTTTTTCATTTTGTAACTTTGATGTTCTAATAATCATAATTTGTAATAGTTCTTGTGATTTCATAATAGTAATAATAATAATAATAATAATAATAATAATAATAATAATAATAATAATAATAATAATAATAATAATAATTATCATAATAATGACAATAATAACCATTTTTATTTAACCCTTCGGGGGTCAGCAGGTCCTCTCGGAGATTTGTTCTCAGGGTCGGCCAAATTTAAAAAAAAAAGTGTTTTTTTTTTCCTCATGAAAAGATAGAGAATCTTTTCCCGATCATAATGACACCAAAAGTATGAAATTTAATGGAAAACTTACGGAAATATGCTCTCGCAAAGTTAGCGGTCTCGACGATGTTTATGCATTGGTGATTTTGCCCACTTTGAGCCATATTTTCAGCCAATTCCAGTGTACTAATTGACAAAAATCATAACTATTTCTCTAGAACTCCATTTTTTCTATCGAATGAGTACAAGAAACCACCCATTTACCGATTTCAACTATCCAATACAGTGGTCAGTATTTAGCAATTTTGCTAATTTCACACAAATTTCAAGAGATGCCAATTCCCGAATAGAGTCCAGAATAAACAAGAAAGACATTCCTGGGACTAAAATAACATTTCCTCTGTTCATTAGTCATGTCCCCAGGCCTCTCTTATTTTTCTTTTTTGCTTTCAACTTTGAATTTTTATTCTCAAAAATAAATAGAAGATTTACTGTTATGCAGACTACTGCATTAGTGTAGAAATGGTATAAATAATATCATTGCACTTGTGAAAGAATATTAGACACACCAGTTGACGTGTATTGGGCGTGTGGCATGATTTGTTTACTTCTGAACTTTGGCAAAAATCGAACATTTCTGCTACTTTGAGCTCAATTTCAAGGTACTTTTCATTGTGAAACTAATCAAAATCATCTCTATTCCTGTGATATATCTTGCCTTCTATCAAGTGAGACCAAGAAAACAAGAATACAACAATAAATACCATATGAAAATGCAGTGCAAAGTCTCTGTTTTAAACCAAAAACACAGTCAAAGTTTTTTTCTCATTACGCACTGTGAGCTGCAGGATTTTTTTTATACTATGCACACTGACCACATAGACCCATTCTTTCATGTGTAGGCCTGCCAGCTTTCTCTCACCAGATTTGAAGGCGCTAGAATTTATGTGTACTAGTATGGCACCGACCTTGGCATGCAAGCAGTTCTAGTACAGCACCAACCCTGAAAGGGTTAATGTGCCCAAGAGAGATTATTATTATGTAGTACATATTAATATGGCATCATGAGAGATTCTTAGTAATTTTAATATGTACCTGCACACCAGCACAGTGTGTAAGTATATTTAGGTACAGGTACACATAAGCATAATTATCAGAGTACATATAAAATACGCAATAACTTTAAAACACTTGAAATTTTGGAGTTTCCAGACATAACAGATGTGCTCACGGTGAATGTAAACAAACCGGGTAGATTGTGCCATGTTTGAAAGACTTATTGCCATTTAGCAAATTTTGGTAATATGAAATTGCTGTATTAGCAGAACGCCGTAAGGCAAAATGCCGTAAAGCAGGGCCCTACTGCATTGATTATAATGATTTACCTATAGCCAATCTTTGTTCTGACACTAATATTTGGTGCTGATATAGTAATCAAATAGCCACAAACACACTGACAGGTGAACATTTTCACCTTCCATGGTCACCTACTATTGTCTAGAAGTATATACAAAGTATTTATAGGTCCCAGCAATGTTTTAGACATGCTGGAGTATATATGAAACTCCTAGAAGTATGGTAAAAGACGAGTGTCACTCCACTGCTGGCGGTGCAGCAGTGGAGTGACACTTGACGGTCGTGCACTGCTCTAGAGAACCTTGGCTTTATTTGTTTTCACTGTTACACATAAACATGTAATATGCCAATCTGTCTGTCTGCCTGTCTATCTGTCTTTCTAGCTCTGTCTTTGTTTATCTCTGTCTCTACTTATCTCTCTGTCTGTCTGCCTGTGTGTCTTCCTGTCTCTGTGCTTGTATTTCTTTCTGTCTCAGAGAGAGCCGCTCATGAGCCAACAGGTATCAAACACAATGCAGAGTCATCACGTCTGATTTCTGAAAATGTGTATTACTTGCCAGTCATGCTTATTATGCTTTATATCTACAAGCATAGTATAGCACTTTGTCTGGATTTTTTGTGGGGTTATCCTGGAGATGTCACGTCTGAGGGCAATGTGTTGTGTGAATATAATGCAGAGAATTCATAGTTTGGAAGTCAGGAGGAGGTGCGGGATTACCAAAACTGTTGTCCAGAGGGCTGAGGAAGGGTTGTTGAGGTGGTTCAGACATGTAGAGAGAATGGAACGAAACAGAATGACTGTGAGAGTGTATAAATCTGTAGTGGAGGGAAGGCGGGGTAGGGGTCGGCCTAGGAAAGGTTGGAGGGAGGGGGTAAAGGAGGTTTTGTGTATGAGGGGCTTGGACTTCCAGCAAGCATGCGTGAGCATATTTGATTGGAGTGAATGGAGACAAATGGTTTTTAATACTTGATGTGATGTTGGAATGTGAGCAAAGTAACATTTATGAAGGGGTTCAGGGAAACCGGCAGACCGGACTTGGGCCTTGAAGATGGGAAATACAGTGCCTGCACTCTGAAGGAGGGGTGTTAATGTTGCAGTTTTATAAACTGTAGTGTAAAGTACCCCTCTGGCAAGACAGTGATGGAGTGAATGATGATGAAAGTTTTTCTTTGTCGGGCCACCCTGCCTTGGTGGGAATCGGCTGATGTGTTAATAAAAAATAATAATAAAAAATAACCGTCCTGGCAGTGACCCTCTTCAAAGACACCGCGAGACTCCAAGCAGACATCAACCAAATCTTTGAAAATGAAGTTCAATGAGGAGAAATTTCAACTGCTCTGATATGGGAAACTTGAAGAAATTAAAAATGCATCAGGGTATATGAAAAATTCTAACCATACAATAGAATGGAAAAGTAATGTGAAGGACCCAGGAATGATAATGTCAGAGGATCTTGCCTTCAAAGACCACAACAATGTATCTACCTCATCTGCTAGGAAAATGATAGGATGGATAATTAGAATCTTCAAAACTAGGGATGCCAAGCCAATGATGATTCTCTTCAAATTGCTTGTGCTCTCTAGGCTGGAATACTGCTGTACATTAACGGCACCTTTCAAGGCTGACGACATGGCAGACCTGGAGAGTGTACAAAGAATTTTCACAGCACACATAAGTATGATAAGGCACCTAAATTATTGGGAATGGTTGAAGGTCCTTTATGTGTATTCCCTGGAATGCAGGTGAGAGAGATACATGATAATATACTCTTGGAAGGCACTGGAGGGATTGGTACCAAACCTGCACATGAAAACCACTCCCTATAAAGCAAAAAAATCGGCAGGAGATGCAACATTCCCCCGATGAAAAGCAGGGGTGCCACGAATACATTGAGAGACAGCACAATAAGTATACCTCCCAGCATACATAAGGGGGATTACCAATAGACCATTGGCTGTCTTTAAAAAGGCACTGGACAGGCATCTAAAGTCAGTACCTGATCAACCGGGCTGAGGTTTGTATGTCAGCTTGTGTGCAGCCAGCAGTAACAGCCTGGTTGATCAGTCCCTGATTCACCATGGGGCCTGGTCTTAAACCAAGCTGTGGGGGCGTTGACCCCCAAAAACCTCTCCAGGTAAACTCCAGGTAAGTGTACCTGTGAGATAGAGACAGAGATACACAGAGACAGATACAGACAGGGATAGATACAGACAAATGGAGATAGAGACAATGAAAGTCAATCAACCACCCACCCACCCGGCCAGCCAGGCAGCCAAACACGTATTACACATGTTCCAGCATTGTTTCTCTTTACTTAGGGCAAAGGTTATGGACATTCTGGCAGGCTGACACTACCAGTGGTATCAAAATTGAAAGGATGTTGCACAGATGTTCTACATGGGTCATTAATGAGTTTTTTAATATTTCCTTGGCCACTTGTGGCCACATCCATTTCAAAGCCATTAAATTGAGGGACAGCTCCTCTTAAAAGGGAAGTGCTAATACGATATGACAAGTTGTGCAAGAATGGTATATAATACCAACAAAATGAAATTAAGACACATGTGCAACATCTGGGTATCAGAATCTCCACGACTACGGTGCTCTTCGCACCTATTCCTTGGTTGAGGGACTGATTACCTCATCTTCTGTATATAGTCCTACTATCTTCAAACTATGTCCTAGAATTTGTATTGATAAAGCCACTGAATGGTGAAACGTCTACAATAAAGATACCCAGATGTTGCACATGTGTCTTAATTTCATCACGATATGACATCATTGAATCCCTGGTGTTTGTCATGCTCTTTGTTCTAGCTGGTGCTCAAATGAACTGGAGTTGCAGTTTTAAACCAAAAACACGGAGTTTTTTCCTCATTATGCACTGCATGCTGCAGGATTTTTTTTATACTACACACACTGACCACTCATACCCATTCTCTCATATGTAGGAATAAGAAAGTAGGTAATTTTAATAATGAAAATCTTGATGATCATGTTATCATGATTAATATTGTTTTACTTGACAAAGTAACAAAGACTTCAACTTACAGTTAATGTTCTCAAAGTGATTTCATGAGAAATTATCTTAACTTTCTCCATGATGGTGGCAGTTGAGTCTCCCTGGAGAACGGTGGCAGCTGTGGCACCTGTCTCTGTGATGATGGTGTCCAGGGCCTTCTTAATGGTCTCCTGTACCTGTCATTGCCAACACAAATATTAATGCTGGATGTCAGCAACAAATTGTCTCCACTCTGACACTTACACAACTGTTGATTACTTAAGACTTATGTCTTAAAATATCACTCATACCCTCCCTTCAAACCTTCCTAATATTTCCTCTGTACCTCCTTTCAACCCTTCCCAAGATATCCCATGGTACCTTCCTTCAACCCTTCCTAATATTTCCTCTGTACCTCCTTTCAACCCTTCCCAAGATATCCCATGGTACCTTCCTTCAACCCTTCCTAATATTTCCTCTGTACCTCCTTTCAACCCTTCCCAAGATATCCCATGTACCTTCTTCAACCCTTCCTAATATTTCCCGTGTACCTCCCTTCAATCCTTCCAAGATATCCCATGTACCTTCCTTCAACCATCCGTAGGATATCACAATCCTTCCCATCCTAGGATATCCCTGTACCTTCTTTCAACCATCCTAGGATATCCCCTGTACCTTCTTCCAGCCATCCTAGGATATCCCTTGTACTTTCCTTCAACCATCCTAGGATATCACCTGTACCTTCCTTCAACCATCCTAGGATATCACCTGTGCCTTCCTTCAACCATCCTAGGATATCACCTGTACCTTCCTTCAACCATCCTAGGATATCACCTGTACCTTCCTTCAACCATCCTAGGATATCACCTGTACCTTCCTTCAACCATCCAAGGATATCACCTGTACCTTCCTTCAACCATCCTAGGATATCACCTGTACCTTCCTTCAACCATCCTAGGATATCCCCTCACCTACCTTCCTAGGATCAACCTTCCTTCAACCATCCTAGGATATCACCTGTACCTTCCTTCAACCATCCTAGGATATCACCTGTACCTTCCTTCAACCATCCTAGGATATCACCTGTACCTTCCTTCAACCATCCTAGGATATCACCTGTACCTTCCTTCAACCATCCTAGGATACCACCTGTACCTTCCTTCAACCATCCTAGGATATCACCTGTACCTTCCTTATCCCACCTGTACCTTCCTTCAACCATCCTAGGATATCACCTGTACCTTCCTTCAACCATCCTAGGATATCACCTGTACCTTCCTTCAACCATCCTAGGATATCACCTGTACCTTCCTTCAACCATCCTAGGATATCACCTGCACCTTCCTTCAATCATCCTAGGATATCACCTGTACCTTCCTTAAACCAGCCAAGGATATCTTCTGTACCTTCCTTCAACAATCCTAGGATATCACCTGTACCTTCCTTCACACATCCTATTATATCACCTGAACCTTCCTTCAACCATCCTAGGAAATCACCTGTACCTTCCTTCAACCATCATAGGATATCACCTGTACCTTCCTTCGACCATCCATCCTAGATATCACCTGTATATCCTAGGATACCTGTCAAACATCCTAGGATATCACCTGTACCTTCCTTCAACCATCCTAGGATATCACCTGTACCTTCCTTCAACCATCCTAGGATATCACCTGTACCTTCCTTCAACCATCCTAGGATATCACCTGTACCTTCCTTCAACCATCCTAGGATATCACCTGGACCTGTACCTTCCTTCAACCATCCTAGGATATCACCTGTACCTTCCTTCAACCATAGATATCACCTGTACCTTCCTTATCACCTGTACCTTCCTTCAACCATCCTAGGATATCAACTGTACCTTCCTTCAACCATCCTAGGATATCACCTGTACCTTCCTTCAACCATCCTAGGATATCACCTGTACCTTCCTTCAACCATCCTAGGATATCACCTGTACCTTCCTTCAACCATCCTAGGATATCACCTGTACCTTCCTTCAACCATCCTAGGATATCACCTGTACCTTCCTTCAACCATCCTAGGATATCACCTGTACCTTCCTTCAACCATCCTAGGATATCACCTGTACCTTCCTTCAACCATCCTAGGATATCATATCACCTGTACCTTCCTTCAACCATCCTAGGATACCTGTACCTTCCTTCAACCATCCTAGGATATCACCTGTACCTTCCTTCAACCATCCTAGGATATCACCTGTACCTTCCTTCAACCATCCTAGGATATCACCTGTACCTTCCTTCAACCATCCTAGGATATCACCTGTACCTTCCTTCAACCATCCTAGGATATCACCTGTACCTTCCTTCAACCATCCTAGGATATCACCTGTACCTTCCTTCAACCATCCTAGGATATCACCTGTACCTTCCTTCAACCATCCTAGGATATCACCTGTACCTTCCTTCAACCATCCTAGGATATCACCTGTACCTTCCTTCAACCATCCTAGGATATCACCTGTACCTTCCTTCAACCATCCTAGGATATCACCTGTACCTTCCTTCAACCATCCTAGGATATCACCTGTACCTTCCTTCAACCATCCTAGGATATCACCTGTACCTTCCTTCAACCATCCTAGGATATCACCTTCCTTCAACCTGTACCTTCCTTCAACCATCCTAGGATATCACCAGTACCTTCCTTCAACCATCCTAGGATATCACCTGTACCTTCCTTCAACCATCCTAGGATGGATATCACCTGTACCTTCCTTCAACCATCCTAGGATATCACCTGTACCTTCCTTCAACCATCCCTGTACCTTCCTTCAACCATCCTAGGATATCACCTGTACCTTCCTTCAACCATCCTAGGATATCACCTGTACCTTCCTTCAACCATCCTAGGATATCACCTGTACCTTCCTTCAACCATCCTAGGATATCACCTGTACCTTCCTTCAAACATCCTAGGATATCACCTGTACCTTCCTTCAACCATCCTAGGATATCACCTAGGATATCACCTGTACCTTCCTTCAACCATCCCAGGATATCACCTGTACCTTCCTTCAACCATCCTAGGATATCACCTGTACCTTCCTTCAACCATCCTAGGATATCACCTGTACCTTCCTTCAACCATCCTAGGATATCACCTGTACCTTCCTTCAACCATCCTAGGATATCACCTGTACCTTCCTTCAACCATCCTAGGATATCACCTGTACCTTCCTTCAACCATCCTAGGATATCACCTGTACCTTCCTTCAACCATCCTAGGATATCACCTGTACCTTCCTTCAACCATCCTAGGATATCACCTGTACCTTCCTTCAACCATCCTAGGATATCACCTGTACCTTCCTTCAACCATCCTAGGATATCACCTGTACCTTCCTTCAACCATCCTAGGATATCACCTGTACCTTCCTTCAACCATCCTAGGATATCACCTGTACCTTCCTTCAACCATCCTAGGATATCACCTGTACCTTCCTTCAACCCTCAACCATCCTAGGATATCACCTGTACCTTCCTTCAACCATCCTAGGATATCACCTGTACCTTCCTTCAACCATCCTAGGATATCACCTGTACCTTCCTTCAACCATCCTAGGATATCACCTGTACCTTCCTTCAACCATCCTAGGATATCACCTGTACCTTCCTTCAACCATCCTAGGATATCACCTGTACCTTCCTTCAACCATCCTAGGATATCACCTGTACCTTCCTTCAACCATCCTAGGATATCACCTGTACCTTCCTTCAACCATCCTAGGATATCACCTGTACCTTCCTTTCTAGGATATCACCATCATAGGATATCACCTGTACCTTCCTTCAACCATCCTAGGATATCACCTGTACCTTCCTTCAACCATCCTAGGATATCACCTGTACCTTCCTTCAACCATCCTAGGATATCACCTGTACCTTCCTTCAACCATCCTAGGATATCACCTGTACCTTCCTTCAACCATCCTAGGATATCACCTGTACCTTCCTTCAACCATCCTAGGATATCACCTGTACCTTCCTTCAACCATCCTAGGATATCACCTGTACCTTCCTTCAACCATCCTAGGATATCACCTGTACCTTCCTTCAACCATCCTAGGATATCACCTGTACCTTCCTTCAACCATCCTAGGATATCACCTGTACCTTCCTTCA